>NW_005842562.1:628080-633359 GCF_000455745.1 Alligator sinensis | reverse complement strand
GCAGTGTTTGGTCCTTGGACCGATATTATTCAATATCTTCATCAGTGATTTGGATGAGGGCGTGGAGAGCACCCTCTCCAACTACGCTGATGATACCAAGTTACAGGGCAAAGTTAGTACACCGGAGGGCAGGGAGCAGATTCAGGCTAACCTGGACAGGTTGGATCAATGGGCAGAGAGAAATAGGATGCAATTTAATAAAGATAAATGTAAGGTACTCCACCTGGGAAGGAGGAACCCCCAGCACACCTATAGGTTGGGC
The DNA here is from genome assembly GCF_000455745.1 of Alligator sinensis. Lineage (NCBI taxonomy): Eukaryota > Metazoa > Chordata > Crocodylia > Alligatoridae > Alligator > Alligator sinensis. Next base: position 633,097 of record NW_005842562.1, on the reverse strand, counting down.
AGTGTTGGAGGCAGAGAGGGATCTTGGAGTTATATTGGACTCGAAGATGAACATGAGCTGGCAGTGTAACGAGGCCATCAAAAAGGTCAATCGCACCTCGTCGTGCATTAGCAGGCGCATGACTAATAGATCAAAGGAGGTGATGCTCCCCCTCGATGCGGCACTGGTCAGGCTGCAGTTGGAGTACTGTGTCCAGTTTTGGGCACCACACCTCAAGAGGGACGTGGGGAATCTGGAGAGGGTCCAGAGGAGGGCCACTCACATGATTAGTGGCCTTCATGATAGACCCTACGGGGGGAAGTTGAGAGAGCTGAATCTCTTTAGCCTTCACAAGAGACGGCTGAGGGGAGATCTTGTGGCTGCCTATAAATGTATTAGGGGAGGTCAAGAGGGAATAGGGGAAGTGCTGTTTACTCAGGCGCCCCAGGGAGTGACTAGGAATAACGGGTGTAAACTAGTTGAGAGTGGATTTAGGTTAGATATTAGGAAGAAATGTTTCACAGTAAGGGTGGCCAGGATCTGGAATGGGCTTCCAAGAGAGGTGGTGCGATCACATAGCTTGGAGGTCTTCAAGAGAAGGCTAGATAGTCACCTGGCTGGGGTTATCTGACCTCAGTCCTCTTTCCTGCCAGGGGCAGGGGGTTGGACATGATGATCCATTGTGGTCCCTTCCGATTCCACAAACTATGAATCCATCAGCCAGCGTTCCCGGGAAGGGGGAGCAGGTGAGAGTACTGGTGCCCCCCTGAGAGCGCCAGCCCGGGAGTGGAGGTGCCAGGAGAAGCAGTCCCCCAGCAGCTGGAAGTGCTAGCAGTGCGGCTGGAAGTGCCACCAGCACGCTGCTACCACTTGGGGGGGGGGGGGGGGCGCCCCCCCCCCCCCCCAAGGCTGTGGGATCTGCCTTAGGGGGACCCCCCCAGTTACTGTCTGTCCACTGGGGGGGGCAAGTGCCCCCCCCCCTCAGAAGGCACCAGTCTCTCATGCCCTTCAATCAGAGCAAATGGCGCCTGCCTTCTCACAGCACTGAATGCAGCCCATAGCCACCAACACGCTTCATAGTTTTTTTTCTTGTGCTGGCTGCCACACCATTTACGAGTGCACAAGGTCACCCCAGTCAGACCCATGGCAGCAGGCAGCCCTTAATAAGACTGGCACCATCACCACCTAATCTGCTGTGCCATGGACTGCTTTCAGATGCCCTTAAAGCAACCGACACCTGCCCTCTCATAGCAGTGAGTGCAGCCTGTAGCCACCATGCTTCATAATAAAGATTTTTTTTCTCTTGTGCTGCCACGTCAGTCATGATTGCAGAAGCTCACCCCACAGTCAGACCCATGGGTGCTTCTGCAATGGCAGCAGGCAGCCAGCCCTTACTGGCAATGTCACTGTCATTAGGGTTACCATATTTCCAGTTTAAAAAAAGAGGTGCCCTGGTCCAGCCCATTCTGTTGTCCCTCACTCCAAGCCACAGCCCCCTGAGCCATCCTGCAACCCAGGCACCCCTGGGCCTACCAGTGCCCCTCACTCCCAACCCGTAGGACCCTTCCCCCCTGTGCCATGCTTTTGCCACTTGAGGATTTAATTCTTTCTTAAGTTTCACAAGTTAAGCAAACCTCCTTAATGTTGCAAAAAGCTGTTGATTTAGCAGTGATGATGACAACAAAGCCAGGAACAAAGACTGGCCTGATGATCTCCTACTGGCCACCCACATTGAAACAAAAGAAGACTGGAAAGGGTTTATTTGGGTTTTTTTACATAATTAACCTTTACTGATTTATTAAGCATAATTTACATAACCAAATATTACAGCCTTTACAAGATAATCATTATCAAGAAGCAGTACTCTTCACCTTTTTAAACCTCAACCAGTATGCAACAAGTTTCACTACAAGACTTTTTTTTTTTTTAAACCAGTAAGCAATAACCATAGGCATTGTTTATGCTTAAGTCAACAAACAAGCAATAACCAATAATTAGCAGTAATCAGCAACTATCACTGTACATAAGCAATACAGGTTTTCTACATTTCCGAGCTTGACTACCCTTCTCTCTCCCTTTCTTGTGAATGCCTCCTGCCACGTTGCCTGGCCAACACTCGGCCATAGACACGACATGCCCGTCTTGGTGTCTCCTGCAACCACACCGCACAGGTACTGATGGTGCTGACAATCCTATCTATCCACGCATCGTTATCAGGCTTCCTATGTGGTCTGTGTTTTTACAGCGACGGCAGCAGCAGTAGTGCATCAAGTGTAGCTGAAAAAATCAAGAAATGCGGGGAATTATTCTGTGCTCTGTGAATCAGACGAGTGGGTAAGAAGCGTTCTGGAAAAGCCACCAAGGGCTTGCCTACCTGTCCAACTTGTTGGACTGCAGGCCCTGAATGGCTGCAAACAATTCACCAGAAGAGCACACCTGCTTTGTGTTCCCCTTTGCCTTCCTGCACGACAGTCCAATCCCCCCTGCCTGTCAGTTTAGTTGTCAGTTGAATTAACACCCCCACCCATGTCACAGCCCCAGCCTAATCTCAGGTGTCAGTTCAGGTGTCAGGTCACATGTCAGTTGACAGCAATCCCCCCGCCACTCCTTACATCATAGCCCAGCCTAATCTCAAGTGTCAGTTCAGATGTCAGTCAACTTGAAGGTTCCCCATGGCTTAACATACCGGTTGTGGAGGATGATGTCCCCAGTGTCTCCCCTTCAGCAGACTCATCACGGGACAGTACTGGTGAATTGCTGCTGTCTGCCTCGCTTGAGGCAGCAGGACTCACAATTGGACCCATGGTCAACAAGCTCTCAGGAGCAGAGGATAGCATGGATACCTCTAGTCGTCTCATTGCCTGGAGTTCAAGTACCTCCATTAACAGTTACTATTATTTGCCATGTTATGTAAGGGGTGCCATTGGGACGAGCTCTTGCTACTTCACATCAGAAAACAGTTCTCATTCTGGGACTTTACCCTGCAGTGGATTGCCGTCTTGTTGTTCCCCCGCTGGCAAGCATCCTGGAGACATCCAGGTCGATGTGCAAGATTGTACTCGGGCTGTTGCCAATGCCGAACTGACTTAACACCGCAGGGTCCCTCAGCACCCACACCAGGCTCTTAGTTTCTGCATAGGACCAAACTGTCCTAGTCTTATGCACCCTGGTTAGCTCTCCTTTCTCCCTGGTCTGCTCTCTTCTCTCTGCAGCATGAGACATCTCAGATCAATAAGGGGTGTCCATATCCAGGCCCCTGTGCCCTCGGTTTATGTTTCCTGTTCAGCAGATCAGGAAAAGTTCACCCCACCCCCACCCTCATTTTGGTGCAAAAGATTTGTAAAGCTGACATGCTGGCACCATCCTGGCAACTTTGTTTCTTTGGGCATACTTTCTTGGGACAAATTTTTGCAAAAAGGTGCCTACAATCTATGGACAGTGTAGGTAAACAATGAGCCATGTACTTATGGGCATGCCAAGGAGGGTTGCCCACAGGGTCCCTCTCAGGCCACAGCACAACAGAGGGCTAGCCACAAGTCACCCATGTGTCAAGGCACAAGTCCCTGCTCACATTCTCCATATCTGATGAGGCAGAGAGTCAAGATATGAATGAATGAACTCACTCGCACTGACAAACCTTGAGAAAAGATTTAAAGGTATCAGGAACTGTTCTGGCTTGAGAAGACAGGGGGGAGGGGGAGGCTTGGTGGCCCACTGTTTTTCTCCCAGGGTATTGTTTGACCCCTGAATATCCAGGGGTCTCATTTTGCCCGTGCTGCAAATTTGCAGTGTGGGGAGCGTGTTTTTGTTCCCACATGCGGCTCTTGCAGCGTCTCAAAAGGGGTTTGAGGCGCTGCAAGAGGCACGTGCACGCTCATCTGGACACGGCCCTTGTGCCCATCCATTAGTCCTACGCTGGCACGAAATTAATAACCGCTTCTCCATTTTGAGTGTTTTCATTTATCCCTTAAACTATCATGCGGTTCTACAATTCATGGCCGCACTCATGGGGGAACTACTTTGTCCCATGTTAACCACCCCTTTCTCCCTGTACTTTGACCGGGTCATCAGAGGCCAGACTAGAGGCTTCTGTCTGTGCCAGTGCCAGGGAAGGGGCATGCATGGTCACAGTTGCTTAGGGGGAAGGGGTGGTCAGGCAGGGGCCCTTGATACCAGCGCCTGGGTCACTAAAGTTGGCAAAGGCTCTTATCCTCAGACCGACTCCCCAGAACCACCCCCACCTGTGGCAACAGGCAATTCTGAGCACGGCATTCACAAGCACCAGTGAAAACTGCTACTGTTGCATTGCAGAAAATATGTTAGCAGAGCAGCAGTGCTCCCAAGACTTTGCACAAAAGCAGCAGCCTTGAGGAACCACTGCTACCCCCATACCTTCACTGAAAGACACCTTTTCATCATGCCGTGTCTGAATTTTCAAAACCTCACTCCCCAAAACCACTTAATTTATTTGGTCTTCTTACAAAAAACCGGACAAACAGTATTCTGTGCTCCTGCAGAGCTGCTAAGCGTGGCAGCCCGCTTTATGAATATCGGTACTGGGTCATTTCTCTCCCCAACATGCATGATAGTAATCCTTAAACTACTCAGATCCTCAGTATGCACTATTAGGATAGGATGGCATGACAGCACCACCATGGCCGCTTGTTCACACCACACCGCACCCACAGACATGATAAGGTTTACACACAATTTTATTCATCATCCCCTTTACTTTCCCCAGTACTAGGTGGGTGTGCACATGCCCCTCACACACCAGGGAAGGCATTGATTCCTGTGGCAATGTCATCCTTGGTATCAGTGGTCAAGGTGCTGTGACAGGTATCCATCCAGCCATTGGTGGAGATTGTGTGGCAGACAAGGCTTGCCCTGCACATTGTCATAGCTAGGTGTCCCAAACCAGGAATACAGGTGTACATGAGGCACCAGCAGGACCAGCAGCAGCAGCAGCAGGGTGTAGTGGCTCAGGAAACCTTCAGCCTGCACAAAGACCTCATTGCGCATGGCCTGGGGTACACAA
>NW_005842562.1:612580-628070 GCF_000455745.1 Alligator sinensis | reverse complement strand
TGGGGGGGGGGGGGATTCCCTGGGGTCCTTCCCCAGAAAGTGCCACAGGGGGGCTGGCAGCTCTGCAGCAAGACCCTTACAACCGTTGTCTTGCAGCCCCATGTGACAGCCCTGGGCACTGAGGGCTGTCCTACATGGGCAGATAGGGGCTGGGGAAATGTGCTCAGAGCAGCTGCAGCAGTTACCTGGGCCATCACCTGGTGGAACACTAGAGGGACAAAACCCGAGCCCAATCTCCCCCTCCTTCGCCCCCCCCCCCCATACCAGTATATGGACCACTAAGGTGCAGGTGGTCCAATACTCCACCGACCATTATTCACATGGTCCCTCATGCCCCTCATCCAGGCATAGAGGCCACCAAATAAGGAGAGGTTGTGGAGCAGCAGCAGGTAAGTTTGCAGTTGGGGGGGTGGCACCTCTTGATACAGGCCGTCCTCAACTTTACGACGTTTGAATTACGATGAATGGCACTTATGACGTTTATAAATTGACACCCTGTTTCGACTTTCTGATGTTACTTTTGACTTTACAACAATTGAGCCAATGCCACGCTGTGCCACCCATCTCCCTGACTCAAGACACTCAGTTGCCGTTCCAATGACATTTTTACATGGTGAATCTTTGTGTTTCCAAACTTTTTCTTAAAATGTAGTGTTTCTTTTCCCATAATAATGACAGGAAAGTGTAAATCTGGTGCAAGTGATGTTTCTAAGAAACAGAGCAATTGCTATGGAAACAAAAATGGAAATAATTAAGAAGTCCGAAAGAGGTGAGACACCAACTGAAATGGGTAGAGCTTTGGATATCTCCCAAACAACTATCGTGGGATTATCCAAAGACAAGGTAATAATTCAGGAACATATTAAGGGCTCGAGACTCCAATGCAATCAACTGTGATAGCAGCATGTTGGACTTACTGCTCACGTTAAGAAACTGTTAATCATTTGGCTGGAGGATCAAAATCAAGGCTGTGGCTCCTGTCAGTTTAGGCAAAACTCAGGAAAAGGCTAAGAGTCTTTACGATGATCTAAAGCAGGGGTTTTCAACCAGGGGTACGCGTACACCTAGGGGTACTCGGGATGGCCTCAGGGAATACTTGGCAGTAGGTGCCACCACCAGCACTTCTGCCATTGCCATGCCGCTGGCACACTCGCCAATTGGCCGGGGGGGACCCCTCCCCCAGGCGCTATTCGGCTGCTGGGGGACTCCCACCCCACTTGTCAACTGGCTGCTGGGGGATGCCCCTCCTCACCCCCCACTCACTGATTGGCCACCAGGGGACTCCTTTCTTCTCGACCGGCTGCTGGGGGTACACCGACCCAAAAAGGTTGAAAATCCCTGATCTAAAGAAACAACAGGGGGAGAGTTCTAATGCTGAGCCTTTTAATGCAAGTGGGGGGTGGTTTATGTGTTTTCAAGCCAGGGCCAATATGCATAACACCAAGGTCTCAGGTGAAGCTGCCAGTGCTGATGAGGAAGACAGGTCGTGCTTTTCCTGAGACATTGGCTGAAATCATTGAAGAGGGTGAGTAGTGTGCTCAGCAAGTTTTTAATGTTGATGAAACTGGGCTCTTTTGGAAAGAAATGCCGTCAAGAACCTACACTGCCAAAGAGGACAAATCCATGCCAGGGTACAAAGCTGCTAAAGATAGGCTCACTCTTTTGCTTGGTGCCAATGCTGCAGGTGATTTTAAACTTAAACCTTTACTTGTGTACCGTTCAGAAAAAAAACTTAGAGCTTTCAAGGGATATTCTAAGGCATTTCTCCTAGTGATATGGAAAGCCAATCCTAAGGCATGGGTCAATAAGAACATTTTTGAGGATTGGTTTAATCATCATTTTGTGCCAAGTGTCAGGGATTATTGCAGCAAAAAACAATCTTACATTTAAAGCATTGTTAATCCTCAACAATAACTCCTGGTCATCCAACCATCCTTGATGACATGCATCCTGACATCAAAGCAGTATTTCTGCCCCCCAACACCACCTCGTTGTTGCAACCCATGGACCAAGGGTTAATTGCATCCTTCAGGGCCTACTCTTTTAGGCACACATTTGCCCAAGCCACCAGTGCAATTGAGAAGGAAGGTGGACCAACTCTGAAGGAATTCTGGAAGGAAAGGCTTCAACATTTACCATGTAGTTAAGAACATTGGTGAGGCATGAAATGAAGTCAAACAATTAATTTGAATGGTGTTTGAAGAAAATTGTGTCCTTGGTGTGTGTCTGACTTCCAAGGCTTTACAGATGCTATTGAAGAGATGACCAAAAATGTTGTTGAAATGGGCAAAGAACTCAACTTAGACATTGCACTGGAGGATCTTGATGAATTGCTGGCATCACATTCTGAAGAATTAACTAATGAGAAACTCATTGAATTGGAACAGCAAAAAGTGGCAGAGGAAGAAGAAGGTGCCCCCACTGTTGACGAGATTCCTCGTCGTAAAGTCTTGACAACCAAATGATGGCTGAGGCATTTCAATATTTGGAAGCTGCCATGTCCCTGTTTGAGGAACATGACCCCAACATTGAACGCAGTGCATCAGTGAATAGGGGCATATCCAGCAATACAGCTGCTACAGAGACATTTAGAAGCAAAAGAGGAGAACACCTGTCCCAACTTCCTTGGACATTTTCTTTAAGAAAGCAGACAAGACTCCAGGAAAATGTGTAGCTATTGACTCCTGAGAAGACTCCAGCCAAGAGCCCTTCAAAAAGTCCAACAAAGTCACCTCAAAGAAGTCCTTCCAAATCAATATGATTGCTATTCACAATATAAATACATTGATGTAGCTATATTACTCATCTATAGTTGGCTGAGTACAGAATTCTGGGGTGGTTTTGTTTTGTTTTGTTTTTTTTAATTAAAATAGGGTATCGGGCCTTGGTTCAAGAACTAACCCCCCGTTTATAACATAGAACCAATTTTCCCACAGGAACTAACTTACAATGTTTTAACTTAAGACGTGGTTTTTAGGAACCAATTGTACTGTAAATCTAAGGAACACCCATACTTTAATATTTTGGGGTAACTTTTGGCTTTCCTATTAATGCCTTCCCAAAACCCCTTGCAGGATGCTGCCTGCTACACCCACCCCCCCGGCTACGCAGCGTTCCAGGTAATATTTATGTAATGACAAATCTCCCACGAGAGATTTTGTAGCCTGTAAGGAGGAAGCCAAGAAGGTGGTTTTGAGAGCCTGGACCAAAACCTGTCTTCTTTCTTCCCTTGCAGGATGCTTAGAAGAGCAGAAGTTGACAGACAACATGAAGAATAAAGGCATTAGAAGACAGAAGATTATAGAACAGATTATAGAATAAAAATAGATTAGAATAGAGATATATACTATAAAGATAGAATATAAATAGAACAAATATAGTTAGAATAGTATAATATAGTTAAAAGTATATAGAATAGAATATAAAGCATAGAAAATTACTTATTGTTATTTGCAGTTCTTTATTTATTTACTTAAATTTTATATAAAGAAAGAATTTTATATTTGTATACAATTGTATATTTTCAAGATATGTTTTATACTGGGTGTTTTTTCTTTTTGAGGTAAAAGTTTTTTATTTTTTAAAGTTATTTATTTTTTTAAGAACTATTTATTTTGTAACTTCTATACTGGGATTTTTTTCTCTTTAAAAAAAAAAAAAGGCTTATAATCATGTTATGGAGAAAAAATTAAGATAAGGGTTTCAATTTATGCAATTCCTTCCAGATGCAACGTTTTCTTGCATAGGTGGATTAACATGGGAGTCCATATGGTTCAGCGGTGTGGGAGGGGATAAACGTGACTTGGTGTGGAGAACCGTGCAGCCAGCTATGGTTTCAGAGGGATGAACTTTGGGAGAGAGGGGATTACTGGTTTGCCAGCACCCGCTGCTACAACTGAGCACAAAGGAGATCATCGGGGTGGATTGTTATGTGGCTCTCCCTGCTGTAATTTACTGTGAATTGTGCATTGAGCTTAAAATCAATTTAAAGTCCGTCACCTATAAACACTGACACATCAATTTAAAACAAATCATTTTAAATTTAATAACCCTATTTAATTTAATGAGAATTAAACCCCATCGCATGTACAAGCGCCCTAATTTTCTACAATTCTAGCAATATTCAGCATTTCCCTTAATCAATCAATCAGTCAGTCGCATAAGAATCTCAAATTCAAAATTAAGACAAAGAAAGATTCTAGCATTAGCGATCATAAAGAAACATTTGAAACGTAAAGCATATGTAACCCTTTTACTAAACAACTGACTTCTTATAGACATGATAGCAATGTGAGTCGTGAACAGGTTGTGGCCAGTCTAGTTCAGGAAGGGAATTCCATTTGGTCACAGACTGGGAAGCAACAGATCCCCTCTTCAAACATCTTCTCGACTCCAGAAATTGCACAATGTGTAGCTCTCTACAGATTCTGAATGTTTTATCAGGATAATCCTGGGACAAACCAGTAACTGTAAAAAAAACAAAACCAATGCACCTCTGTATTCCAAAGCTAGGGATGGACATTACACAGAAACTGGTTTAAGTGATCAGAAACTAATTTAAACCTGTAACAGAACAGATGTTCAGTGCACATAAACCAGTTTGTAAATCGCTGAAACCGGTTGGAGATAAACCTGGTTGAATGCAGTATCAGACTTAACTGATTTGGCTCAAACTGGTTTATGCAATGTCTGTCCCAGACCCCCTTGCTGGTTTAAGATAAACCAGACACCCCCATCATCCTGACATGCTCTCTGGGCTGGGCAGGGCTCTCCCCTCTGCTCCCTGTTTGCAGCTCCACTCCCCTTCACCACTCCCTGCTAAGCAGGATATCCCCCCTCCCCTCTGCCTTGTGAAGAGGTGTCTGTGTATTAGCTAGCAGAGCACATGCTGACTATAGTCCGTGCTGAATCAGTAGGTAGAATCAACAAGTAGCTGGTAATGTCCCTCTGTTGTTTTCTTAATTGAGTGATAAACACTGTTCATCAATTCCCTGCTGGGCTAATCAGAGCTTCTGCTGGAGTCTGACCATGCCCCCCTCAGCTCCATGCTGTGGAATGAAGGGAGGGCTGCTCTGGCATGCCCTGGCTTCTAGCCAGGCCACTGCAGGCATGTGTCTGCATTTCTGGGATATCTGTCTAGTTACAAAACTGATTTAGCCTAGCCAAGTAAGGCTAACCTGCAGAGATTTAATCAAGTCAGGCTCAGGCCTTTTGAATGTCTGTCCCTAGCCCAAGTGTGTACCAATAGTTTCTATGTATAACTGCACAAAAAACATCATCTCTTTTCCTTAAAAGCAGACTCTTACCAGAAATTGCAAGGCAAAAGAAAATAGAGAGAGAAATAAAAGAATGGTATAGTGCTTGGGAGGAAGGTAGCAAAGGAAGTTAGTCAAAAACAAAAATTAGAAAAGGCCCTAGGAATAACCTAGAGTTAAGAAAAGAGACTAGAGTCTTAGGACACAGAGAAAGCTTTTTGGGAGGTGAAAAAGTTTTCAACATTAGCCTTGAGGAACAGCAGTTAATTTATTTAAGACTGACCACCAAACAGGGTCAGTACAGCAAGAAAAGGAAGTTGCCGTGGCAGAGAAATCCAGCACTAAACCTCTATACTAGTCTAAGTCAAGTTGCAGCAATCAGTGCAGAGGGCACCTGGAATGTGCGAGTGTTACAGTTTTTCCATATACAAGAAAAAACTAGCTAAGTGACTCCACAGAAGAGAAAGAAACCAGTGACTTGCCTACCATCCTTCATCTTAACTGAAAGCAACAGAGCAGCTTTTTATATTTCAGTGAGTACTTCTCCCTGTTTCTATGTACACTCCACTACTTCCCAAAGTTCAGGACACAAAGTAACTGTTTTCAAATGCAGGTTTACAACATTTAGGTGTATAGTTTGTAAGAGAAAACATTTTGTACCTGGTGTCTTGGAAGCAGATGACCCCCCATGAGCCAGGAAGTCAATGCAGGAATCTTCACGGCAGACCACAGAGTTGGGGCAGAATTTAACATCTGTGAGACAGTTTGACAGGACAATGAAAGGTGTGGGAAAGAGAAAGAAAATATTTCAGAACAATAGAGGGGGAGGGACAGAAGGAGCTAACTGAAGTTATCTTCTAAACTGGGTTTGGTTGAGATAGATATAATTAAGTTTAGTTTACAAGTAATTTAGCCTTTCAAATTGCATGGACAAATATACTCCAACTACAAATGAAATGCAGTATAGAGAAAACATGAGAAGCAAATTTAATTTAGTAACATTCTTTACTGGACCTGAGAAAGGACATTTTGTGCCTGATAACTTGTCCCTTCCAACTGTAAATTTGGTCAATGAAAGATATTGCCAAACAAATCTAGCTTCCAACTATAAGTCTACCTCAGCTGCCTACATCCCATGTGATCTTGCTCCTAGCTATTACCCCTTTATCCCTCCTTACCAAGACAAATACCTGTCTCTAGCGGCCCTTTACCTCCTTTAAAAAAACCTACTTCTTTCTACCCTCCCACACACAACCCATCCCAACCTCCTTCCTCTCACCTGCCAGCCTCTCCCATAAACCAATGCAATAATACATAGACTCAGTGTGCTGTTCTCAGAGATCCATAAATCACTGAACTATGGTAATGCCTCTATATTTTAAAGCAGGGGTTGGCAATCAAGAGCCATTTGATCCACCCCATGGATGTGGGGCTTCCACAGCTGGACTGATCCAGCTTGGGGCAGGAGCAGGTGTCTGCACAGAGGATGGGAGCTAGGACTCAGCCATTGCCATCACCGCTTTTTCCAGCATCTGCACGTAGAAAGCACCCACCAGCACTGCTTTTCCCTGCAAAAATGGCAGGCTTCAGCAGCAGTTGTGTTGCACTGCTGCCACAGGGACAAGCCCTGGCTGCGGACACTCTCCCCAAGCAGCCTCTGGGAAAAGTAAAGGTGCAGCTGACTTCTAGCGCCCAACTACAGTGCACCAGTGACCTGCTGACCCAAACTGGGTCAACTGCCCCGCAGCCTGGAAAGGCTGCCAACCTATTTTAGAGCATGTTACTTTCTTCAATTCACATTGAGACCCGAGGGCTGTTAAGGGGGGACATTTGCAGAATCCCTAAGTACACAAACACTGCCAAGGAGAAAAATGGCTCTCAAGCACCCCCCAAGCGTACCCAGTCTTGGTCATGTGCATCTCACCTGGGAATGCATCTCCCTATTCCCAGGCCTTCTGGAGATGGAGAGCTTGGCAATGACAGTAAGATAGGACCCCAAGTGGCTTTGCCACCTTATTTCTTGGTTTGGTGAGCAAGCGATAAAGAGGACAGGCCTCCCTGTATACAGTTAGGAAAGCAGAGTAGAAACACCAATAGTAATTCGGGAACTTTAATTATCAAAAGAGAATTAGGCATTTAGGAGCAAGGTGCCTAAACCTCTTTTTGGATTTGGCCTTAAAGCTCATGAAAAAAAATCAATGGAAATTAGGGTTCTAGGTCACTTCTGACAACAGGAATACCACTCTTAGGCCACCTTAGCGGATTTTGAAACATTATCCTAAGAGCTTTGTCCACAAAGCCCAGTACACATCAGTGGAAGACAGGAACAGAATCAACATTTCCCTATGGACCTGTCCACTGAATCATGAGTTTTACAAGCTGTCAGACCCCAACAACAAAATCTCTTTCCAGGCAGACCCGGAAATTAAACAATGTTTTAAAGAAACTAAAAGGCAAAAGCAAGTTTATTTAAATACTGTGGAGTAAACCAGCAGTGCTAAGTTCCCAGGCTGTGGACTAAATGAGTGGGTCCACAATATCACTCTGCCTGTGCCTCATCCAGCCTGCCCCTCACACTGACCTGATTTGGTCCACCACTCCCAATCCTGTACACCAACCTAATCTGGTAGATGGGGCTATGTCATCTGTCCTGCAGGGCTTGGAAATTCAGTGGCAGTGGAGCAGCAGCAGTGGTAATTGCCACCACTCCCTGCTCCCAAATTTCCAGGCCTGTGGAGAGACCCACAGGCTGGATGTCACTGCTCTGTGGGCCAGGTCTGGCCCATGGACTGGAGGCTGGGCACTGGTAAACTGAACTATTATGTCCTACATCACTTACACCAGTGTTGACCCTGATCTGTTATTTTAGAGTTAAAACATCAGAGTCTTCAATTTCTTCTAAGCCTTCTAAAGAGTTCTACCTTGAATTTTTAAGTGTTTGTTTAAGCCAAGGTTAAAACAGTCCAGGCTCCACATTGAAGTGGATTGTAAAATACACAATAGTTTGTAAGGCTATGGATGCTTTCTTAATCTAACAGGCTCTAGAGTATTTTATCTAGTTACTTGTTTTCTTCTCAAAGAAGGAACCAGTGTTATCTGCAGACTGAAAGAGTTTAGTTGCATACACTTTACCAAGACAGTTCCTCACAAATGTTTTAAAACAACTGTTGCCAACTGGTTTTTATCACATACCCATGCAATAAAGCAAGAAATTGTTCTGCATTTAATTGATAAAAGATTAAGTTAATTTAAAGATTATGTGCATCTTCAAGTCTGATCCTCTTCAGCTTTGCTGTCTCTACAATTCTTTTAAAGTTTATACAAAGGGCTCTTAGTGCAACCACAACTTCCAAAATTTAGAAATTATAAATAAGTGCATCAGAGGAAACAAAAAGAGGCACAGTTTGATTTTTCTGAAATGCATCAAAAAGAGATATTTGGAAGAGTGAGGAAATAAATACATATTTTGCTAAATTAAGGGTTGTGTCTCTAAACAAATGACAAGCTGAATAAATGGAAATATTTGTAATCTCTTTTAAATAATTTAACAAGATGGTTTCTTGGTTAAGAGATGGGCCGGAACAACACAATTCAGTTCTAACATGTCTCTCCCTTCTCTTCCTCAGCTTTTAGGGAGAGGTTTGAACAGGGTTTTGGTTAAGGATTCAAGTTAATCATTGTTGGTTAGTAACTAGTTTATATGACAGCATTAAAAAGTAATTATCAGTGACGTAACCTCTCACATAAGAATGACAATAGCCACACCAATTTTATTTCAGTTTTGTGCCCAATTACATAAATAAGGAATTCAAATAATAATTAGAATGGTGATGATGAAATCAATGGCAAGATACATTTCATGTGTTTGTTCTCACAAAAGTGCAGATATGTGCTGAGGGAATTTGGCACTGCATTGCTATACAATCTGCTATACAAAGCTTTTGAGGACTCACATTAGGAGAAAGCATACACTTAAGGATTTTTTAAAAGATGCTAAATTATATATATTGTCATGAGATACCTATCTAGGGTTCCATATGCTGCTCATGACCACAGTAGCCGAGCGCTTGTTAAAGAACGTATGCATGCAATTGTTTCTATGCTAGTTTTTTTTGGCAAAAGTTGTTTTGTTCGCATGCATAGGAGCACTAGAGTAGAAGTGGACTTAATGTTGTTGCTGGCATTGTAAGAACTGTGTCGGCAAAACCTGCTCACAACTATTCCATAACTGAATTAAAAATCACTTTGGAGAGTCCAAATATGTTCCCAAACACCGAGTACAATTTTGTAGTTACAAATGCAAATTCAAACTGCTTCGGGCTGAATTAAACCCTACGCATTAAATTGAAGCTAAGAGCTAAACTAAGTTCACTTGCCTTTCAGTCAGTCCTGAAACCTAAAACAACGGTGGATGGAAATGCCTGTTCGTTCCTTACAGAAACATTCACCTTGAGGTTGAGCTTGGATTTATGTCCAAGGTTTGCTTCTTTATGGTATTTAAGTCACAGTCTCTGCCACAAATCCTCATCTATAAAAGTGAGATGGCAACACTGCCTATGACAAAGGCTGTTATAAGGATGTGTATATTATGCCAGAGACATTCAGGTATTGTGATAATGGGGTTCATTAAATAGCGACACAAAGTAGATGATATGGATTTACCTCTTTCCCCAAAAATCCCTGAGAGGCTGACAGAACACTCCTTTCAACATGGCTTTGTTATGAGCAGGTCATGCCAGACCAACTTCATCTTCTACAATCAGGTAACTTGCCACCCTGGATAGGGGAAATGAGGTTGATGTTGTACACCTGGATTTCAAAAAGGCCTTCAACCTGGTCTCCCATGATGTCCTCATGGTGAAATTGGAAAAATGCAGCCTCAACTACTTGACAGTCTGCTGGCTAGGAAACCGGCTCCATGGTAAGACCCAGAGAGTACTGATAGATGGGACTGAATCATCATGAAGGGAGGTGATCAGTGGCATCCCTCAAGGCTCAGTACTCGGACCAGAGCTATTCAATATGTCCATCAACAGTTTGGATATGGGTATTAAATGTGAACTGGCAAAGTTCACCAACAATACCAAACTATGACAGTGTGGTCATGCTCCAGGACAGACTGGCACTACAGGCTGATCTGGACAGACCTCAACCTGATGTCGTTTAATACTGAGAAATGCAAAGTGCTCTATCTGGGGAGAAATAACCCACAACACACTTACAGGCTCGACAGTGCTACACTAGCCAGTACCACAACTGAACGACACCTGGGTGTCATGATAGACAACAAAGTGAACATAAGCCACCAATGCAATCCCGTAGCCAGCAGAGCTAATCGAACACTGGCATGCATCTGCCAAGGCATCTCAAGCAAGGCTAAAGACGTCATCCCCTGCTCTACTCAGCCTTGATGAGACCACAGCTGGAATACTGCATCCAGTTTTAGGCGCCGCACTTCAGGAAGGATGTGGAGAAGCTCAAGAGTGTCCAAAGGAGGGCCACTTGCATGATTAGATGCCTAAAGACCAGGTCACATGAAGGCTGAGAGACCCGGGACTGTTCAGCCTGGAGAAGAGAAGATTCAGAGGGAACTTGGTGGCAGCCATAAGTATATCAGGGCAGTTCATCAGGGCCTGAGGGAGCATCTATTCAGCAAGGCTCCCCAGGGGAGGACTAGAAATAACGGCCACAAGCTGATTGAAAACTGCTTCAGACTAGACATAAGAAAAAAAACTTCTTTACAAGTCAAATATTGAAGGGTTGGAACAGGCTTCCCCCAGAGGTGGTACAGTCATCCACCCTAGCGATCTTCAAAAAACGTCTTGAAGCCCATCTTGCTGTCATCTAACCTCAGCAGTCTTTCCTGTCCAAGTCCAGCCCCTAACAACTCTGAAACTATGAAAAACTTTTCAACTTTCTTCCACGTCAAGGAAAACTAGTTTGATGCATAGTTAACAAAGGTTATATGAGTGACTGGTGCTAGGCCCCATGTGATGCGTTATAAGAAAACAATTAACCAAATACAATAGTTTACAAAGCTTTCATAGCCTAATAGACTACCTAGCATTTTATGGTCCACTTAAAACAGCCATCCCTATCTAAAATCTGTATCTTGCTTTTGTATGGAGATAGTGATAGAATAACCTAATAAAGGTTTCACAAAGGTTGTGTCTACACCTAATAGGATTGATTGTTTAGCAATATGAGGACAAATCCTCCAAGGACAGAAGGTTGCATTGGCAAAAAAGTCCTTTTGCTGCAATACCTTAATTCTACTTTCCCCAAGTGAAATGACCTATACTATAGTATAAACTGCCTCAACACTAGGGCTACTGCTAGCGTTTTACCAAAATTTAAATTTAGATAATGCTCAACGCCTATGCTTTTTTCTCACAAAGTTTTTCTACATAACCCTTCTCTTGGGAAAGAGAAAGCAGAGATTTACTATGTAATTTCTTTACTCTATGAGAACTATCTGAGTCATCTTAATGTACGCATGTTACCTACATACTAGATGATGTCTCCCCACACATCGAACAGGTTTCTGGTGCTTTCTAAACATCTTCTTTCAGCCCCCTGTGCTCTATTTTTCCTAAAACTCCCTGACTTGTTCTTCCATCCTTCCTTCTGCTTCCTTCAACCCTTAACCCTTCTGCACTGTCACCAATTCTCCTGCTAGTTACTCTCTAACCCCTGCAGACATAATTCTGGGTGACCCAGGTCCTCTTCGCAATGCCCACATTCAGAACCGACAGGGGGAAAAAACTGAGAAGGCATCGGTAAAGGCTTCTGGTAATGCGGTGGTGAGATGAGGTTGTGCTCATATCAAGGAACAGTCCTACACGTCCCCAGTAGCACCTGGGCTCCCCTCCCAGGAACTTCCTAATGCTTCTCTCCGCACACCCAACCAAGCAGATGTTTTAAATTAGGTCTATTCTGCTTGCTGTCTCTGCTAGAAACATATCCAACTCCTGATTTTCACTATGCAAGTTCTGCAGCAAGATCAATCCCCACACATTTTTTACACAAAATTTCCCAAAAGGTATCTTGGTAATGAAAAATTCTCTCAAACTTGATAGAATCTTTTAAACATTACAGTCTGCCCAGGCACAAAGAACGTACAGCTCAGGAATGGACTTGTTAAATTAGGTTAGACCCTATCTGATCCATTTAATTGGTTTTCCATTTGTCCTTCACATAGTTTCTTTAGTTTTTTTTAATAATTTTTGAGGCTTCAACAGCCCTGCTTCCTTCTATGTCATCATTTTTACGTATTTCTGTCCTACTCAATGCAAAACAGCTACATAATTTATACAGTACTAGGGCTAGCTATGTAACTGGCAGCCTGGGAGGGGTTAACAAGTGGCCCCCAGGCTCCCACTACCCCTTGCTCCACTACCTGTCCCCTGGCTTCCACTGCCTGACAGTCCCAGTGGGATGGTGCAAGTGAGCCAGCAGCCTGAAGCACCCATGGGGCACGGTGTCACAGGGGAACCTGCAGGGAGCTGCAGGTAAGACAGGGTGCTGTGCCACATAGTGGTGACAGGTGCAGAAGTGCACACACGGCACGGTGCAGAGTGCCTATTTGCATGCATGGCATGCAGCCTGGGGGACCCACGGCCTCTCTAGTGTCACCCCCAGCCACTGGCAAGTTGACCAGCCTTGTTTTATGCAGTGCTGGGTGTACTTTTAATAAGAATACACTGAGTCAGTGCAATGGCTGAGGAAGGAAAGCCTTATTACTTAAGTTTTCTTCCCTCCATGATACTCTTACCTAGCCCTCTCATGAAGAGAGTTGACCAAGCTGCTGTGAGATGAGGACTTAGTACTTCGTAATCACATTAATTATAAATATATTTAATGCCATCGACATGGAAAACAGATGGCATTGTGCAGGACATGAGTCTGGTCTTCTCAGCATTGTACTTTACCTGCATACTGCTGAAAGAAGGAAAATTATTTCATTCTGCCCAGGAAGATCCCATCTAGTTCAGTTCTTCAACATCTATAGCAGAGAATTTGGGGGATCATTTAAAAAGGTTTGCCTCCACAATATGTTGGGGGGGGGGGGAAAAAACCCCACAAGACTGAGCAGTACTGCTGCCACCACCTCCCGATTTTCATCTGGGAGGTTGTAGCACTGTTCTGTCATCTCGTGTGTGTTTTAGGATTTCATGTTCTTCCAGTGTTGAAGGGAAAGTGTATGATCAGCATACCTGGTATGCAAAGTATAAATAATTAAAAGTCTGCCCACTCTAGCACTTCCTAAAAAAAAGGTAGGTTTTGGGATGATCATAGAATTGGCTTCCTCGTACTAAATATAAGAATTGGGGTTAATTAATCATCTCCATCATCTGCTTCAAGAAACTCATAACATTCAATGAACCAAATAGCGTGAGGATCTGTTGTGGACCATCTTAATCAGGGCACTCAAGTTATTTGATTTTTTTTTTTTTTTTTTAATCATGCTATAACATGCATGGCATTTTACTAACCCTGGTATTTGCCTACCCTGAGCATAAAGGCTAGGGACAGAAGTTACATAAACTAGTTTAAGTGATCAGAAACCAGTTTAAAAATGGCTGAAACTGGTTTAAAATAAACCTGGTTGAATGTGGTATCAAACTTAATTGATTTGGGTCAAACTGGTTTATAAAATTTCTGTCCCAGACCCCTTCCTGGTTCAAGTTAAATCACAGTCCCCCAGCATCCCAGCATGCTTTTCAGCCCTGGGCTGGGCTGGACTGTCTGTTCCAGGGAGCAAGGCTGGCCCCGCCCCTGTGCTCCATAGCTGGAGTGGTGAGGGCTGGCTGACAAGTGGGTGGGGGAGGCTAGCCCAGCTGGGGATGCAGCCTAGTGTATAGGGGGGACTGTCCCCCCCAGACAAACCCCACCTGGGGTCTGGGGCCAGGGAGTGGGGGAGTAAGGGAGGGGGAGATAATCACTCCTTCCCCCGCTCAAATTTACTGCTGCCTGCAACTGTGAACTACGAATCCCAGAGGCACTTGGAAGCAGGAAAAGGAAGTGATGAGCAACTCTGCAGAGTCCTGCTACTGTAATTCTAGACTCCAAAGCCAAAAGATCTTGAGGGCAGCAGGAAGAGGAAGTGAACACAAAGCCAAAGAGCCATGCTCTAGCTCCCCCTGGCTTCTGGCCTGAGCCACGGCAGGCATGTGGCTGCATTTGCAGAATGAAAGGTAAAATGTCTGTTCACTTCTGTTTCAATTTAATCTGTGCAGCTTAGACTAACTTGCAAAGACTGAAATCGATTCAGCCTCAGGATTTTTGACCATCTGTACTTAGCCAAAAAGATTAAGGTCTGACATAACGAAGAATTGTAACTTCACTTTAACTTACATTCATGTTAAGAAAAATACTTAACATGGCTGTAAGCCAAAAACACAGTTATGATAGTCACAATAGATGAACCAAATCACATTTGAAAAACTGTGCTTTGACAGTAGTAAGAACCCATGTTTAAATATGTCTTTTGTACTTCATTTGTAAGGCCAATACAGAAAGGGCTTCTAGCACTCTTCCCCTTACACAGTTTCTTTGACAGCATCCAACACACTGAATCCTTAGCAGCTTCTCTCAGGCCTGTCTTCAAATGATCAAAACAATGTCCAACTAAATTCTGTTGTGTCATGGGAGGTCTGCTATAAGTAAGGGCCTGATTTCTCCCATAATGATATAATGCATCATTTGGATATTAGGTCTGGATTTTCAGGCAGAGTTTTCAGTCAGTCTTGACTATAGGCATATGCCTCTTGTTTTTTATTTAGGTGTTTTATCTTCTTTCCCAAGTTGTCTCTACACATTTTAATTACTCTAAGTCTTTCTTCTGTTCCATTTGAGAATTCTGCTGCCATAATCCAGAGATGAAAATAAGGGTGCCTTACCTCAACTCTTACTTGTTTGCAAAACTGAACCATCCCGTGAAGATTCTGAAGAATTCAGATAAGCATCATCTCACTGTGGGTTTCTATCTAGAGTAGGGGTGCACTAATAGATTTTTGGGGGCCAATACCAATGGCCAATTTTTAATAAGCCATATCAGCCAATACCCATCTGATTCCGATATGCAACCTAGTATCGTGGAGAGTGGCATCTGACTGGTAAATATGTTGTAGAGAGGGGGAAGATCAAGGCCCCTGCAGTGAGGGAAGGAGTGGGGCTGGTCCTGAGGCAGGCACTGCACAGCTGGGGCAGGGTATGGGATAGAGCTGTGAGCA
>NW_005842562.1:610483-612407 GCF_000455745.1 Alligator sinensis | reverse complement strand
TACTGCCACTACCCACCCTGAGCACAGCCTGGCCTAGCCCCCATTGGGAGGAGCCTGGTGCCATCCTGGCCCCAGGCCACAGTAGCAGCCCACCCTCACCCCACATGCAGATCCAGGAACATACCCCCCCCCCTCTCCCTGGGTGCACCCAGCAGCGGGAGATGCCTCCCCCCTCTCTCCACACACCCCAGATGAGCCTCAGCTCCGTCCCGCACCGTACCCCATCCTGGCAGGCAATGCTTGCTCCTTGCCCCTGCCCCACTCCCTCCCTCACTGCAGAGGCCTCGATCTGCCCTCCTCCTTCCTTCCTGCACAACAGACTTACCAATGGGACTTGGATGCTCTCCATGCTGCTAGGCTGCGCTCCTGGCTGCCTGGGTGCTGTGCTGTGGCTGTGCGCATGCACGTGGCATTTATTAGCCACATTATTGGCCACATCAGACAAAAAAGCCAATTACCAATACTCTCAATTTTCCTCATATCGGTGCCTATTCAATATGGGACCAATGTATCAGTGCACCTCTAATATTATGCCAAAAAGACTATTCTTGAGATTCTGCATCTAGCTTTGCCAGTTCAAGAGGTTAGCTAGTTCAGACATATATCAAAAGTCTTGGTGTTTAAGTGAAATTGGTTCCAGACTTTGAGGTTTGCTCACCTAAAAGCTTCATAAGATATAGGCTCTCAAAGAACAAAATCAGTTTCTTGCACTGTGCTCTATAGTTACTTCTGCAGTCAAAAAGGGCGAGTAATTTGTGGCTATAAGACTAAACTTAAGTGAAAAAATGCACAGGCAGGCACACATCTTTGTCATTATATAAACACATTACTCCTTTGAAATCTGCTCAGCTTATTTAGGTTCATCTAAGCTCCTCGGCTTTTCCTACTGTAATCACATTTAACAGATCTAGACCATGGTTTATACACTTTTAATCACTATCAGTACGAACAGTCCAGGTTTTAATCCCATTTTTCAGAGGCAGTTGTCAAATGAAACATTCTTTCGCAGGATTTTCCTCCTTTAGCCTCTCCAATACTGATCTTGCAATTAGATCTGCGATGGGCGGCTCCTTGCGTGCTTGGAGCCCCATTGTTTTAAGCAGAGTTCTGTGGTAGGAGTCTCTGGGACAGATCCAATTGCAAAAGAGGAGCTGTAAATATTACCCAAATAGACCTAAGTCTCCTTGTAACCAATAAATGAACTTTCCAGGATTTTATTTAAAGCTTGGAAAAAAACAGATACAAGAGATTAGTCTTAACAAATTCAAAGTTCATTTGCACTCCTAACTTCATAGTTCAAGTGTATGCTTCCAGCTCTGCCTTGGGTATGTTGATTTTTACATTTTAAATATTTTTCAGCAGCACCCAGGACATTAAAAGGACCTGGACCCAAGAACTCAGGTATCCTGTGCCACTGTCTGGGATAGAAAGGATTGAGAGCTATAAAACATTTACAGACAACCTGGCCAAAATTGAATGGCTCTGTTCAGAAAACAGTGGCAGGAGGACTCTGCATGCCTTCAGTAAAAGCAGCTTCACAGGCCAGACTCTGCTGAAATAAATCTGCAACTCAGCTAGTCTTTGCTGCCCCTGGGGAAGTTCATGGTTTAAGAATCTGCACAGAACAGAATTACCACAGCGGGCAGCAGTGAAACGATTTAAAATACTCCTTTGAATTGGCAAGATTTTCCTTTCTTTCTCCCTTGGCCTTGTTCTGTTCCACAGGAAACTGGTATACCTGCTGCCCTTGCTATTAAAGATCTCAAAGTAGCCAATTAGTCTGCTCTTCTGTAGTACCCCAACCACTTGGTTCTCCTAATAACAAAGCATTTTAACGAAGTGCCTCTGAGCCTCAAAAGCGGCAGGCACGAAAGGGTTAATTCAGCCACATTAAATCACGCTAGGAGCACTCCAGAGGAATGCC
>NW_005842562.1:600556-610452 GCF_000455745.1 Alligator sinensis | reverse complement strand
AATGACGTTCTAAAGCGGGGCTGGAAAACGAATAGCTCTCCCTACATATGTTCCTTCTAGGCAACAGAGAGAAAAAAAAAAAACACTTGCATTTTAAATCCAGCATCAGTATCTCGCTCTGCAGGACACAGCCAGGAATGGTCAGAAACCCACAGGTGGATAATGCTAAGATTTGGGTGGACGTCTGCACAAAAAAAGCAATACATGCTGCATTACCTCAAAAAGTTGCATTTGGCCTTAGGTAGAGCCATGCCATAACTTCACCACCTGCTTCAGAGCAAAGCATTTCACAATTTTAGCACACAACCCTCTCTCACACAACCGCACAGTTACACACAAGGGTAAAGCATAAAAAGAACCTACAGTCTTAAGTATTCTGGGTATTGATCTATATCAAGCTGTAAAAACAGAGGTATTAGTGGTCTCTTAGGAGCCTGCTGTAAAAGCAATTGCAACTGCAATTAACAACAGCATATCCTCAGATAGAGAAAGATCTAACCAGAAGCTAATTAGGAGGGCAAACACTGAGGCTTGTTAGCTGAGATGCTAATGAGAATTATACTTGAGTGGCAGCAGACTAGCTATTCAGAGTTAATTAGAAACCTCAGCTGATAGCATATTGCGCTTAAGAGCTTTCAAAACAAACAACTGGAAAAAGCTGTCCTGCAGCTAAGGATACTACACACAGCGTTGGGGGACTCCTGGGCACAGGAAGCAGAAAAAAAAAAAAAAGACATTCTAAAAAATCATGGGAACTTTTTAGTACCTGGGAAAAATAAAGGGCAGGCTCAGGAGGTATGTGCTCTCATATTTTCTGGGGTAATTTTGTTCTGTGGTGATGGATTCATATGCTGCACTGGCCTGTCATTTCTGTAGCCTTGCTAGTAAGTGTGACATTGCACAAGAAGCAGAGTTCAAAGTTTGCTGTGCATCCCAGATACCAGCATGGCTCTTGTGTACAAATGGACAAAAACCTTGGACCTTTTAAATATCCCACCCAGAAGCTTTTTACTTTCCAACTCCCAGCAAGGGGAAGATTTCTGATGTCAGCTATAACAAGGTGAAACAACAGCTATGCGCATGTTGTTTCCACCACGCCTCCTGCTTTCCCTTACTCTCTCCCTCCTTTGTACACTAATGAGGTTACAAAAAACAAAAAACAAAAAAAAAAAAAATCAGTTATCTTGATTGTAAAAGGTAATATTCCTGTAATGTGGATTGTGGCCTTACCTGGGCTGAGTTGCATGGCTGATTCCTGCTATAAACAGAACACTGCAAGGCAGGCAGAGGACTGTGTGTTTAAATGTTTCCTCTGTGTCTGATTGGAAGAGGAATAGCCAGTCACAGGACAGGGCAGAGCCGGCCAAACTCTAAAGTAGGCTGATTGTTTCAAGAACAGATTGGATACTGTAAAACCTGCATGCTTGTTTGCAGAGCGCTTAAATACGGGACAATATGTTAGTGTCATTTTAGACCTCATCAGTGGTATTTTCAGCACAACCGAGATCCTGCCCATATTGCAAGTTGCACCAGTTCAGACAAAATCTGTTTTTGAATGTATTTATTAAAAATAATGCAAACCCATATGGATATTCAAATTTACTTAGCTATAGTTATCAAAGCAAACTTTAAATCACTGCAAGACTGATCTGTATCAAACAGTATGGGTGTACCCAAAAAGGGTTTTATACCAGTGTAGTTAAAATGATTTAAAAAGAAATAACTTTAGGCAAATAAGCATGACCTTTCATATAGACAAACCATTAGCATTCAGGCCACAATTAGGTTTCTGATAACAGGGAGCATCAAATAAAGTCTAAGGCCAGGTTGACGCTTATACAAAACAGACATCAGAAAACATGTGGCATCTTTTAAAACATTGTTCAGTATTTGTGCAGCCACTTATGCTTGCTGCAAAGGAAGCAAGAGTAAAAGTGAATGCAATTATAACTGGTAAAACTGCCAATTCTGAGAAACAATTGGTTTCTTAAAACTAATGAGCACTTTTATGTGTGCTCCGGGTGTGTGTGTGTGGGGTGGGGGGGCGGGGGGAATGGGGGGCACTCTAATTAGAGTGGCTCCAAGAGCCGATCTAATTAAAAGATGCCACCGCATCTCCTGTATTGGCATGCACCCCATGCAGAACCACAGGCAGCGAGCGTCTGGGCACCACACGCTAACCCTGCCGCTAGCTGGGGCTGTAGCACAGCAGGGAGGACCAGCACTGCTCTCCAACAGCATGGAGCAGAGCACAGCTCTGGCCCGGGCCATGCTACAGACAGCAGGAGGAGGGCGAAGGGCTCCAGGCTCTGTCTCAGCTGGGCCAGAGCACGGCGGCTGCAACAGCTCTGGCTCATGCAGGTGACGGCAGAGCAAATCTGGCCCTGGCACGGGCTGGAGGATGGAAGAGGGGAGACCTATGCCACCCCCTGCCCTGGGCTAGGGCTCCCATGCTGCACCAGGTGGCCTGGCCATGGTGCCCCCCAGGCAGCATCTCTCAGCTGCCCTGCCCCGACAACATAGGCACTGGCCCCGGTGCCGCCAACCCAGTCATGCAGCTCTCCACCACCCCCGAAGGGGCCCTCCACCCGCTTCCTGCACTGGAGAGGCTGGGGGCACCCCCCACCAACCCTGCCATAGCCCCAGCACCCAAACACCTCCCCCCAGTACCAGCAGGCACCCATCCCTTCCGTATCCTCCCCCATATACCCGCAATCCGTCCCCTAAGCCCTGATCCTCCAACCCCTGCCCCCCATAGACTTACCTGCATCCAGCTACTGTGGCAGCCATGTGCATATGTGTGCTTACACACATGTGGTGCCCCCTGCCTCCAATCACCATCCCTGCTCCCCCTCTAGCCCCAAGGCAGCTCCTTGCAGGCTGGAAGGCTGCCAACTGGCAAGAGAAAACCCACGTTTTTCCAAGATTTTCTCCTTTAAAGATGAAAATCCATTTTTCTCCTTTGAAGGAGAAAGCCTGCATTTTTCTGCAGCAAATAGAAAACCTAAATCCCTGCTAATCAGTCAGACTATACCAATTTGCAGAATAAAATGCCATGTTTACTCAAATAGAAGATGACCCTGATAATACACCCCCACCCCAATAATTAGATTCTATAGATGGAAAAATTATAAATTTGTATAGAATCTAATTACTGGAGGTTGGCCTTGAATTTATCCTCCTCCTATTGCTACAGCAGGAAAAATAAATTGGGGGGGCAGGTAGCTCCTTTGCTCTGTTTCTGCCCAACTTTTTCCCCTGGCAGCCCCTTCCCCCTCTCCATATTGTCCCACCCTGTTTTCCCTGACCACATGGAAGTGAGGAGTAAATTTGAAAACAACCTTGAAATTAAACATAGCGATTTGCATATAGTGCCCATGCACTAAGTTCATCCAGAATTGATGCACATCACCTTCTTTTGAAACTGCCACAAGTTTTGACACGGGTACTCCATACACACTTTGAAGCAGCATGCTGGCACCTATGTTTATGTAGTACAAAGTTTTGGTTTTTTAATTTAGTTTCAAAGGCCAGATCTGTTTCAAACTCTATTGGGAAAAGCCCAATAGTCAAGTTCCATGTAGCCGTGTTGGTGGGACATGGTCCACAACTAGAGTAATGGGGGACCAGGGAGATGGGAGCCAAGGGCTTCAACCATACATCTTATAGCAAGACACTCCTTTTCAATCACTGAATATTTTTATTCCTGAGAAAGCAGTTTCCAGCTTAGATACAGGACTGGATGTTCTTTCTCCATCCTTAAAGTCCTGTGGCACAGCTCCTAGGCCTCCCTCCAAGGCATCTGTTTGTAGGATGAACCTCCAGCTAAAGTCTGGACTGCATAATACTGAAGCAGTACAAAGAATTAATTTTCTTTCTGCCAAAGGCCAAGGCGCATGCTGGCAACCATTGCATGGTTTTGAATGCTGTCTTATGCAGCTTTTCTATCAGCAGGGTGGTAAGCACCAAAACTTGCAAGATAAAGTGACAGTAATAGCTGGCTAACCCCAGAAAGGACTTTAGCTGCCTTCTAGTTTTGGGCATAGGAGACTCCTCCAGTGACTTTACCTTATCAGTGAGGGGTCTAACCTCCCCAAGAGCATATTCCAAATAGTTTCCCAGGACCCCACCCAGCATCAAGTGTTCAGCATCCCCTCACTTGAAAATGGCAGCAGGGGTGCTTTAGCTAAACTTTTTGAATAAGCTTTAGTTAAAGTGCCCCCAATGCCATTTTGAAGCATGGGACACCAAGTATATGAGACGCTGCAGGTGCTTTAATTAGAGCAGCTTCTGAGAGCCACTCATATTAAAGCCTTTTCATCCTCCCCCCCCCCCCCCCCCCCCAGCATGTGTAAAAGTGTCTTTAGAGACCAAAGGGGAAGGTTTTAAATTGATAGAGTCCCTAAGGTGCTGGAAATATGGTTAGCTTGCAGGATTCTTGTACAAGGGGGATTTGCTGCTACCCCTCATCAGATTAAGCATGGATATGAATTTGGCCATCCCCAGATGTTGTATCAGTTCAACTTGAAGCATCAGATATACACTGAATTTCAATACTGCATTTCATGCAGAACCAGATTGTTTTGTCTGGTATAGGCACTAACACAACTGGGTTATACCATTTGCTCAACGATTTTCCAGTCATGCTCACATCCAAAATATTTTGTACGTCTCTCTTTACTGTTTCTCATAGTCACTCAGGTATCTGGGAGAATCCCTTTTGGACCAGACAACCAGGCTTTAAGATAATTTGATAGTTAATTAAGATAGTTCTCCCTAGCTTGCTTGTAAAAACATCTGGAAGCTCTTTCAACAGTCCCCTAGCCTTCTCCTGTTAGGATGGGGATATGTTCTCTGCTAAAGTCACTTCACTGGGTTGGAGCTGAATCAGATTTCCTCCAACTGTTCTCATCAGAAAGGCTGTTGCTGTGCTCAATGCTTCCTGGGCCTGTGAGGGTTTGGGGAGGTTAGCCTGGTATATCTGCAAACAGTGTTGTCTTCCACAAACTGTACTATATCATTCACGTCCCCAACTCACTCAAGAGCCCCATATGGCCTCTGACACTGCAAAGGGGAGCAACAGCAGGACCTGATCCCAAGGCCGACAGACCTGCAGTCAAGTATTCTTTTAGCATTGTTCCTGCCTTGCCCTGAGGTTTTCCTTGGTGAAAGTCTCCACTAGGTTCAGTTGCTCCTGCAGCCTCACAGTGTATGGGATGACAGTCTAGGCCTTCATGCCCTGCAACAGTTTAATTCAATGATTCTAACATTCCTTAAGGCTACTTCCTGTTTGAAAGTTCAAAGTTCAAACCACATAGATAATTGGGGAACCTACCCGACTGCAAATAGGGCAAGAGAACATCCCACTTCTGGGGCTCCCCAGTCATAAGTTTCCTCAACATCCCTTTCAGAGCCTGGTTAAACCTCTCCACCAAAGCATCCTTCTAGGAGTAATAGACAGATGTTCCAACTGGGTGGACTTTCAGAAGCACCCATGCCTCTTACAGGACTGCAAAAAAGTTGGAGCAGCTGCCGCCCACTTTAGTTTCCTCATAAGTGTACCCAGCATAATTATAATCATGCTGATGGGTCCAAAAAAGTGGGGATGAATGGCAGGTGATAGGACCTACCCTCAGTACAACACAAAACAGATTCCATTGGGCCAAGGAAAGAATGGTCACTCAGCCGCGTCAGCCTGGATCCCACTCAGGTCACTGGCAAGCAGGGTCCGTTCTGAGACTGGTGGGAATTAGAAGAGCCAGCTGCATCACTCAAACATGTTGGACCGCTGCTCTTCCAAATTTGGCTTCTGCTCTAGCAACCAAGTCAAGCACACAACACTTAACAACTGTAATGTTGATTCCTCTCTGCTTTGTAACTTTCTAATGACACCATTCAAAAGCAGCCTTAATGTACTTGTTGAGCTCTGGTGGAGCAAGTCTTAAGACTATGGTCCAAGATGCTCTTTAACTGCTTCAAAAGAGGAGGGGGAGCTTCTGCTGCCACTCAGGAGTGTCCATCAGCTCTTATATCTGCATGTTCCTGCTGCTAGTTAGCAACATGGCTGTAACTTCACCTGGATGAAAGAGTTAGAAGTTGCAGCGTTTTTGCTATATTTGCGTTACCACAGAAACACACAGATGGAACAGCTTATACTGTTATCATTTGATATCAGTAGTTTTTGTATTTGTCTATACCCTTAATAGTCAGCAGGAGAGATATACTGACCAGCTAGTTACACAGCAGAATACAAAGTATTATCCTTGTTCATAATAAAGTATAACCTCATGAATCCAACATGCTCGGGACCGAGCACCTGTTGGAAATTTGAAAATTCTGGATTTTTTAACCCAGAGCAGTGGCCAGTCCCGGAGCAGCAGCTGCACACAGAGCGGCAACACGGTGTGGTGGATGTGCAAGCTTCCCCCTCCTCTGCTCTGGGACCGACCACCACTACTCCCTGATGGACTGCACTTTTTAAAAGTGCTGGTTTTTCCAATGATTCCAGATTTTTGATATCCAGATTTATGAGGTTCTACTGTAGTTATAAAGCATCCTGGATATGGGAAAAGCCAGTAGTAACCAAAATTATGAGATGACAGAGTAAGGATCTGGCCTCAGTGCAATTTCAAAGCATAGAGAACATATCTGGAGTCTGTAGCTGTTTCTTCCCTAGTGTATAAAGGGGTTTTAGGAAGAACCCAGGAAAGTTGATTAGATGGTTTAAAGTGAAGCCTTTTTGGGAGTGAACTTTGTATAAGATCTCAGTTCAGCTTTCTTCTATCAAACGAATTATAGAGGTTTCGTGAGAAGCACTTAAAAGGTTGGCTCACCTCCCAGGTGGAGGGGATGGTCACCAAAAGGACCTTTCTGGGGGAAAGTTGGCAGAGCTCTAGTGGCTCAAAGTATGTGGGAGGAGAAGGGGCTTTTACTGTGTTGTTCAGAAATCTCATAGCCAAGAGGTCTGCCTCATTTAGGGCATCCATTCCAACTCTTCAGCATTGTATGAAGTGACCTCTGCATACCATAAGCACCAGTTCCAGTGGGCATATGCCATAATCTATTCAAAGGTGTGGTTCTCTGCAACTTCCTTTTCTAAGAGAAAGAAAGCAACAATGATCAAACGTAGCACAGTTCTTTTCAATACACCAATTTATTTATTATAGTGCCAAGCAGGTGCCTAGCACAACCCAAACACAGTCGGAGGAAACAGTAGCTCCGAGAAAGCTTGATGAACAAGTGTGGGCTCTGCTTTTCTATGGGAGTTTGCTAGAACCCTGATGGCACATCAAGCATAAGAGGTTTTTTTGGCATCAACCACGTCTCCCAGATTTTCTCTCCTTGAAGGTTATGGAAAGTATTTGTTGGCATTTATTTGTGTCTAGAGATAACCAGAGTCCCTGTCCCCCTCTATCCCTCTTCCCCTCCACCTAATAACCAGAAAAGATACTCACTTCTTGGGTTCTTCTACTTGCTCTAACATTCCCAGAGCAGTAAGCCTACCAAACCCCTATTAACCGCTTCTGGCGTAGGGAAGGGGAGCATCACATATGAATCATGGGATGGTCAGGGCATTTTAGCTGTTCTGAGCTGAGAGCACTCTCCCGTCCACTGGAATAAGTGTTTTGCTTGCCACTCCCTTCATTAAGTGCACACTTTTGAGCAACTGAGGGCTTGACACTTAACCCGGTAACCTGGTACTTTTCTCCTGGCACTATTTATTACAGGTTGAATCTTTTCCAATTTGGACTTATCCATATATTTTTCATATATTCCCTTAGAGGCCATTCATTACGTTGATGCCTCAGCTTCATCTATTTACTGTTTTAGTGCCCACTGTTTTGTTGCATTTTTCCCAGTGCTAATATCACTGTTTCATTCAGGTATATGAGCCAATACAGTGTATCTAACTGAAAATTAGTGTCCCAGTTACATTCAGGCTTATAGCTGCAAGACTGTCTAAGTGTTCTTTTGAGGAAGATATCTGAGACGGCGTTGCTGTGGCCATCCTCTTTGTTCATGCTGCAGACGTTCTTCTAGCACTTGCAATTTCCATTTTTTTGCATCTTCTCAAAAGCTGGACTTTTCTTGTTTTCTTGCCACAGTCCGTGAAGCTCTATATGCCTATGTGGGCTCTAGCTTTGAGCTCCACTCTGGCTTTCTGCCTCAAGTCTCTCACTATTTTGAATCCCCTACCACATTCAGCATCAGAGCATTTTCCATAAGCTTCAGTCCGTATTGAATGGTTTGCTTTGCTTGGCAAATTCTCATCTCTTTATCATGAGTCAAGTTGGAGTCTTCCACTAGTCTGGGGACCAGATCCTGTTTCATTTACTAGCCACCTATATCAGCTGAGTGTGATACTATTCCATCCTGATCAAGTTCCTGGAGAAAGAGTTAAACATGTCTACTTTTGCAGCACGCCTTCGTCTTACCCTTGAGACGGTCTCACAAAGCACTGAGAACACTGCTCACCTTTTACATTAATGGTTTTTCAGGGAGTCTAGCAGGGTGAAATAGGGGTCTAAGTCTGCTTAGGTACTTAAGAGGTGGAATAGGATCTGCCCCCAAGTGATTTGACCCGGAGCCCAATCACAACTTTGTCTTTTATCAGGGACTAAGCCCTCCAAAGCTGCATTTGCTAATGTCCTTCCAGTAGGAACTCACCTCTCCACCTGGGAGCTCTCTGTCCTTGGCTGTCAACACGCAAACCTAGCAGAGTGCGTCTGCATGACCAATGTATGGCCATTTAGAGATACACAGGGGAGTGTTCTGATCAAGCCAGAACTGGGGTAGCTGACAGATTAACTAATGTAGCCATACTGCTTCCAGGACCAACCCCAGTACCTCTGCATGGCTCCCTGTGTGCTGTGCAGATGTACCAGCTCTCACAGAGATAATATGGGTGTCTAAACAGCACTGCACCGTGTGATGCGGACTTAACCTTCCACACCCCTCCTCTCTAACCTAGGAGATGCCAGCAGGCAAACCTTCTGGTACTCTCCTGTCTCAAAACCTTCTCCAGCCTTCTAGCACCAGCTCTCTACTACAGACAAATCAGAGGACAGCTTTTAGTTTTGGACCTTCCCGGGCTAGAGGAATCTAAAGTCAAATCCCTCTGGTGCTCTCCGCTTTCTTTGAGCAACTCCTGCTCCGTCAGAAAACACTCATCAAGTCCTACCAAGCTTTCACCAGCAGACATTTCACCATTTGCTGCTTCTTTTGGCTCTTTTTTAGTCCCTAATCAAATCCATCTGGGGTGCACCTCCCCCATCCCAGGGGAACACTACATTACTTATGGGGCTAACATTAACAATGGCAAAGTGTATAGCCTGCTTGAAATGTTTTTTGCTTTGCACAAATAGTTTGACTAAGTTTTAGTGCCATTAGGTTCATGGAGTCACTTCTTTTAGCTGAAAGTGACTTGTCTGCACCCAAATCTTAGAAGTAAACTAAACAGCAGATCCAGCCAGTGCGAAGTGCTCCTGCTGAGGCCCTTTAAAAACAGCACAAAAACCCAGTCACATAAATACAGCCATACCATACCATTTTTTTTTTTTTTTTTTTTTTTTTTTTTTTTTTTTTTTTTTTTTTTTTTTTTTTAACAATATCACAAGGAGCAGATACTTTTCATCCTGTGCAAAACATTATAATCCTGGAGGGGAAAAAAAAGTTCATGTCATTCTGCAACGGATTCTTTGAAAACAGATTTTCTAGGGGCACACATCAAGGAAGACATTTAAGCAGCTACCTCTCTTTCATCAGTGATACAGAGTATATAATGCACATAAGGTGCCAGAGTAACTGCTGTTCGAGGTTAAGCAAGGTTTCTATGAAAGGGACAATTACTTTACGGTGGCAGATAAGGAGAAGAAAGTCAAAGCTAAACATTGTGA
>NW_005842562.1:599164-600525 GCF_000455745.1 Alligator sinensis | reverse complement strand
AAAGAGAAGTGCTTAAAGTTGAGTGAAATTACTACAAAGGCCTTTACATCATGAAGGGATCATTTCAGACACTGGCTGTGAATTCAAGTTTTTATCTGCTAGGAATAGTTCCCTCAAAAGATTTACTCCCCCTACTTCTGAAAGCTAGCATGCTGCGACAACTCTAATGAGCACAAGTGCAGAATAGATTCAGCCTTGACTGAGTGGAGTGTGGACGGCAGGAAGGGACTCAGTGTGATAGCAGGACATGGAAGGTAGGCTTCACCTTTGGGGCCACATTTGAATTGTGAAAGGTCACCAGTATGCAATTCAAGTAATGTTAAAAGAAAGCTTCAATCTTTTAGACCTTCCTAGCTGTAGGCCAGGAGTTGCTATTACCACTGCTGGATTGCTGCCGCAGCCTGCACCTTATCACTAAGGACCAAGCCAAAGCACAAATGCACAGATTTTGTGGAAATTGTGAAATTGGGTGCTTTCTCTGAAATCCATGGGTAAAAAAAAAGCTTACTAAAAATAAAATGCTGGCTTCCCAGTGGGAGCCAGCAATCTTCCCAGCTGTGCAGCCCACCATGAGGAAGTGGGGGAAGGAGGTTGCCACCACAAATCCAAGCAGGTAAGATAGATGCCACCCCTGCCCCAATTGACTGAGACGGCTGTCATGTGACCCCACCCCTCTCCACCAAACACCAGCAAGGGGTGGGCCCATGTGACTGACAGTCCTCAGACAATCAGTGGCAAGAGGCAGGGCAGTATAATGACAGCCCTCTCCACCAATCAGCAGCAGGGGGCAGGGCCACTGTGGCCAGAGTTATAGGTCCACAATAAGCCCTAAAAAATGGCAACTGAATGACACCAAACTTTGGGGCAAAGCATCCACACCAGAAGACAGGTGGGTGATCCAGGCTGACCTGGACAGGCTCAGCAAGTGGGCGGACGAGAATCTGATGGTGTTCAACACTGATAAATGCAAGGTTCTCCACCTTGGGAAGAAAAACCCGCAGCATCCTTATAGGCTCGGCAGTGCTATGTTGGCTAGCACTATGGAAGAAAGAGACTTGGGGGTCATCGTTGACCACAAGATGAACATGAGCCTGCAATGCGATGCGGCGGCTAGTAAAGCGACCAAAACGCTGGCTTACATCCATAGACGCTTCTCAAGCAAATCCCGGGGCGTCATTCTCCCCTTGTACTCGGCCTTGGTGAGGCCGCAGCTGGAGTACTGCGTCCAGTTTTGGGCTCCACAATTCAAAAAGGATGTGGAGAAGCTTGAGAGAGTCCAGAGAAGAGCCACGCGCATGATCAGAGGTCAGGGAAGCAGACCCTACGATGACAGGCTGAGAGCCCTGGGACTCTTTAGCCTG
>NW_005842562.1:596454-599130 GCF_000455745.1 Alligator sinensis | reverse complement strand
GGCATAAGGAAGAATTTCTTTACTGTCCGAGCCCCCAAGGTCTGGAACAGCCTGCCACCGGAGGTCGTTCAAGCGCCTTCATTGAACACCTTCGAGATGAAACTGGATGCTTATCTTGCTGGTATCCTGTGACCCCAGCTGACTTCCTGCCCTTTGGGCAGGGGGCTGGACTCGATGATCTTCCGAGGTCCCTTCCAGCCCTGATGTCTATGAAATCTATGAAATCTCTATGAAACTGGCCCTGTGATCTGCCCACGAAATCATCTGACTGCCTCCTCAAGTTGGGTAGACCTCTGCTTACCATGGGCACACAGAACAAAGGGCCTAGGGCAGGGCGTCAATCGTGGAGCCTGCAGACCAGATCTGGCCTCAGGGACAGATCATTGTCACTGGGCAGCTACAGATGTCACTATCATGGCAGTCCATCACCCTGCAAGTTGAAAGAGCTCCAAAACACTGCGGATGGCCTGTTTCGTTTTGAAGCCCTGTGTTTTGTTTCGGATTTGGTGTTTCGACCGTCAAAACGTTCAAATCTGAAACAAAACACCCGCCAAAATTTCCCACAGCCCCACATCTCACCATGGCTGCCAGAGCTGCTGTGGTGGTCCAGCCAATACCCACCTCTGCTCCCCCTCCCACCCCATCTTGAACTCACAGTTTGACTGTGGGTATTGCCCTTCACCTTGCTAATCAGCAGGTCCAAATTTGCCTGCCAACTCCTTCGAGTTCGAAACCCCTGGCCTAGGGGTGCGTCGTTTTCAGAGATGGGAATGAACCAAACTTTTAAAATCTCAATACTTCCAAAATTTGCGAGTGCAGGATTGGGAGCCACATTTTGTCAGCTGGTTTCATCTACAGCTTCAAAACTACCTTTTGCAGTGATCCTGTAATCACAGGTTGCATCTTCTGCATAGGCCTGGTCCAGAACGGGGTGGCTAGCAAACGTTTTTAATGGAGACAGCGTAACCTTGGACCAGCATGTTTTTGGCAGCATAGCTTGAGCAACTTCCCAAACAGAGTAAGCTAGAGCTAGCGTAGCTATTCTCATTGGGGCAATGTTTGTGATGGCTTTTCTCGTCACCTGTATTGACAAAAACCTTTAAGCATCAACCAGGCCTGATTTCTGATCCCTGCACATACAGGGTAGCCAGATCTTTAAGTAACAAGGTGGATTCTCTCAATTTCACCTCTGGCACACCTGCCCACAAGTTTTGCAGTTACACCATTGTGTCAGTTTTGCTCTCCTGACCCCCACTATTTATGGGAGAAGAATTCAAACATGGTCCAAGTTGGGCTTCTGGCTCCATATGGAGACACCTAAATAAATGGCTGGATGAGCACTTGCATCTTCTGTTGATGGCACTATTCCTTAGTGCCCCTGAAAAATGAAGCCAGTTATGAAGAAAAGAAGAACTTTAGCCACCCAATTTCAAACACTGCAGAGTATATCTTTTCCATCTTACCTTTCACCCTTACCTCCCAGCAAAAGAGTTCTCTTGGCTCTTGCGCTGTCTGTCTTGGCTTTAATTTTGCTTCTGCAGG
The DNA here is from genome assembly GCF_000455745.1 of Alligator sinensis. Lineage (NCBI taxonomy): Eukaryota > Metazoa > Chordata > Crocodylia > Alligatoridae > Alligator > Alligator sinensis. Next base: position 597,588 of record NW_005842562.1, on the reverse strand, counting down.
TCGCTTCTGATCCCCCTTGACAGTTCCAGGCTTCTACAGTTCTTTTCCAAGTGTCTTCCTATGCCCCCATTCCCTTGACAAGAGGCTGCTCACAGCTACTAAGATCCAATCTGTGCTCAGCTATAGTTACTATTGACATTGCTGGACTGCTGCTGCTACCTGCCCACATCATGGGCCTTTGCTTTCCCTGCAAAAAGATGCATCCAAGAGCCATGGGGAATATTTGAAAAGATGGCTTCAGGACATACTGTGAAGGGAAGACCATGGCAATAGCAGCTCAGGGTATGGACAGTTACCCAGAAAAACTCTTAAATTTATACACCAAAACTCCTCCTCAAAAAAGAAATAATCTTAGAAAACCTGGGAGATCAAGAAACGCTTTATATACTTTTATGATAAACGAACTCATGGGCGTAACTTTAGGGAATCACCAAATACACAGAGGGAAATTCTTTACCAGATGAATAGACAGCCTGGGAATTTTTTATTTATTTATTTATTTATTTTTAACAGGACTGCAAACCAAACATTAGTCTCCCTTCAGATCTCCATGGTGGCTCTGAGCGGGGCAAGATTAAGAAGTTTCTGGGATCCCACCTAGAGCAGGGATGGGCATCTAAGGACGGAGGGATGCAACCACTAGTGTGATGGAGGACAAGGGCTAGGAACTTCTCATAAACCAGGATTTTATCCCATCAGGCACTGTACATACACAGGGCAGCAAAAGATAGCTCCTACCCCAAAGAAGCAAAGAACAATTGAGGCAGGAGCCATCTTTGAATGCCTGCCCAATGAGTTTAACTGATAAGCAAGGAGCATTGAACTGACTAAGTCCTTTGATTACTTTATGGACAGTCCATCAAATGGAAATTACAGTTTTCTTGTAATTAATAAACATGAAGAGATCAATATAAGGACTGATCTTGACAGAGGTACTTTGAGTGCAATTTAAGCAGGTCTTACACTTATGAAAATGATTGTTATAAATCTTAGTCCATGTTGGACATGTTGAACCTCAACATTTTTCAAGGAGTTATAAAATCAGAAGGGCATGTAGAAAACCCATAGCAAAGCTCCATTTATTTGGCAGTTTTCCAACTTGAAAAAAATTATTTTGCCAGGTAAACCTCATTC
>NW_005842562.1:572821-596423 GCF_000455745.1 Alligator sinensis | reverse complement strand
AGAGTGTGAGTGTGTAATTAAGAGGCAAAAAAATTAAGCTAATTCTGAAACCTGCAAAAATTGTTTAATAAAAGGAAGATGCTGCCAGACTTGAGCTCCAACAGTGTGACTGAAACTACAGTTTAAAACAAATTTATTTTAAGACTTTTAAAACAGTAAAACAAATGTTTCAACTCAAAAAGGCATCAGAGATGGAAAAACCAATAAAGACAACTATCCCCATCAGGAAGCATTTAAAATTTTGCTTCCTGGCTGGCGTTAATGGCATTATAGAAAAATCTAAGTCTCCCAAGATTAATGGGTTTTTCAACTCACAATGATCTACTTTTCAACTCATTCCCCTAAAAAAAAAAAATGTACCTTACTTGGAAGTCACTTAAAAAAGTGTCTTCTAAAATAGCTAGCACCTGTCCATGCCCACGGAACTTAAAAGTCTAAATATAAATAACATGCAACAAGTAAGGGTAGCAAATCGAGGTTGAGACAAGGTAATGGGTTAACAGCAGTTACTAAGCAGGAACCGGAGTTGTTTGAGACACCCTGTCCAGTGTCCATATGCATATCCTCACTGTGGGAGTGTATGTGCCACAGCACTCCAGCTTGGACAATTTCTGCCTTAGTTACCATATGGCATGGCATAGCCCCTCCGCTTTCCCCTTTTGCTTATACCACAGGGATTAAGGGCAACGCATGTTCCCTGTTCCTGGGATTCTTCTTAACTGCAGTCCTAAGTTGCATGCAACTGGGAGGGAGAGGGGAAGGAGGGGAGGATGCAGATGTACATATGGACAACACATCTCTATGGTTATGGATAAGCATACTTTTATAACTGCTTGAAAAGGGGGAGAGGGAGCAGGTGAGTGTAAGGGCTGTTAGGGTGCAACTGCTACATCTGCTTGTTCCTGTAATGAAACAAGTTATCCTTTGAATGGCTATAAACTTTAACCCTGAATAAAACAGGGTTGCAGTTACAGGGCATTATCTGCACTTTTATCAGTACAAGAAATGCACTGATGTTACAGACGCATTGTTATACCAGCTTACATCAGTATCACTTGGTATCACTCCTGCTAATTCCAGTTCTGGTTACTAGTTCAGTTACTAGCAAGTTAATTTCTACTTGTGTATATCTGTACTCACATGTGTGTGACTGCAAAACAATGCCCACATACCTGGAGAGGGGTTTCCAATTCCCCCTAGCAACTGAAAGGCCAGCTTATAAAACACAACCTCTACCCTGGTTGTCAAAGAAGGACAAGAGACCAGGTCTACAGCTCAACTTATAGTTCATATCCCTGACAGATGAGATGCACTTATCCCAGTACAGGTCAGGCTACTCAACAGTACAATATAGATCCTCCTTCTCAATCTTCTCAAGGCATTTTCAGGCATATTAGGTAGGACTCTAGAGGAAGTGAAGGCACCTGTATCAGAGCTAGGCCAGGGAGGAGGTAACCCGTGGCTGAATTGTATCCAGCCACTACAGTATCCATCTAAACACCAGTGGGTTCATGAGCCAGGTAGTGGTTGAAGGGATGGGAAGCAGAAGAAGAAATCACTGTGGGAGACAGAAGGCAACATTTAGTGTAAGGTGGGAAATTGTCTGCACTAGAGGACTGCTTCTTTCCACAGTTCCAGGGAACCTCTATTTATCCTAGGAAGTCCCAGAAGATCAATACCAGAGGAAAAGTTATGCCTGTCTGTCATTCAAAGGAGGGTAAGCCAGGTACTCGTGTCTGTTTATGCTGGGGAGAATACTCCAAGTAAACTTGAGAGAGTCAATTCCTAGAAATCCAGAGCTAACTTTCTCTAGGGAGGTTCAGAAGGGCTTGGGGCACACAGATGTCATCTGATGGGATGACAAAAGGGTCAGGATCTTGTCTGGTAAAGACCACAACAGATTAATCTTTCAGAGATTACCTAGTCCTGAGCCTTGATCCAGAGAATGCCTTCAGTCTAGGCAAGAAGCTGTAGACTGGCCTGAGCCCCAACAACAGGGGAAAGTTGACAGCCAAACTGCTAGAAAGACTACCATGAAAGGGTCAGGTAAGAGCTCTGCAGCCAGTGTTGGACCCCAAAGGGCACTCTGAAGAACTGGAACTACCCTGTTCTTAGAGACTCAGCAGCTGAATTTGTGAACCTAATGTCATCACACTCAGTTGGAACCAGCTGCAAACACCAGGAAGCCAGCCTCTTTAGGTGGCATCAAAAAATGGATCCAAAGCTGGGCCCAAATATCAATGCTATGGACAGGAGCTAAAATGTTGGCCACCCCTTACCAGGGGTGGCCAACCTGTCTCTCCGGAGTCACATGCAGCTCTTCAGAAGTGAATATACGTCTCCTTGAATCTTTGCACAAACACACAGTGACCAGCTTCCAAATGGAAGCTGGTCACCATGCGCTTGTGCAAAGATTCAAGGAGACTCTGGAGCCACAAGCTGACCACCCCTGCCCTAGTTGATCACATTGACAGTACTGATTGAAAAAGGATCCTGAAACTGCCTGGCACTGCACATACATGGGAAGCCAAAGAAAATTAGAGCCATGGCTTATCATTGGACTTTATGAAGCTAAAGCCCAGAATTGTCTGATAGAGCAGTTCTGGAAAAATGTGTGGTACCAGCCATATCTTGTATCCCAAGACTGGCAACTACAGTAATAAGGCAAAGCAATGCAAATCAAAGGAAAATGCTACCTCCCAATGTGTCAGGTAAAGAAATAGTTAGGATTTGTCTTTTCAAATCTGAGACTCTTTGACATTCCATCATTCTCTTTGCCATTCTTTGGCTCAAAGAAGAGGGGAAGTCTGGGAGGCATTTACTCAAACAAGTCTTCAATCTTTAAAAAAAATAAAATAAAAAAAATTGTGTAGCAGCCAGAAAGTTCATTTAACTCACAGTCCAGCATGTTCCTACAGTTCATAGATGTTTATGCAAAAGTAGAGAGTTCTCACCAGAATATTGAACAGGTAAAATTATTTTGGATAAAATCCAGCACCTTGCTAGTGTGTGTTGAGCTGCTAACTCTTAGCTTTCCCCACAATTTCCAGAATACATTGGAGCACCACACAGTTAATCAAAACAAGATGTCTCCGAGCAGCTAAGTGCTGCAAGTGCTGGCTGTGGAGCAGTAAGACCACCCAGAGTTTTCTTAAAAAGTAAACCCCAAAGACAGCCTCACAGCTGGGAAACCAAGCTTAGACAAGCTAAACATTCCCCTCCCCACAATGTGTAATGCAATCCAACGTTGAGGCTAGTGGATAAAAACCTCCTCATTAACAAATACAGCTGCACACACACATTTCAAGTTTGGCTAGCTTTCCTGTGTTTCCAAAACCTGACTTAGAAACATGTCAAGCAAAATGGTTAAACACAACCGAAAATGTTTGCAATGCTTCTCCTCACTTAACACACAGACAACACTGTTATTCTGAAATACACCTGCAGCTGTGTACGGGGCAGTCATTTTGTATGTTTTCCCAACACCCCTCATTTAATCATTGCATCCGTTTGATCCATTTAAGGAGAGTACATACACCGAGCAAGTCTACTGAGAAAGTATGCAAACTTTGCTTTTTAAATAACCAGAGGGGAAAAAAATCACTTACAGCAACAATTTATATTTTATTTTCTCTTTAGTTTTGATGTGCAATATGTTCAACAAATATTTTTGTATTTAAAAACACATCTAAAATTATATTCCTGCCTTTTAATTCGAATACAGCTGCTTTTGGTATTGGGGCTCCAAGCTTTTGCCCATCATAGCCCTCAACCCAGACAAGACAGCACCATGGGACTTGTGTGGTATGCAGTTCATCATATCCTGCATTTGCTAGGATGATCCAACTGAACATTATGTAGAGACAAAGACTGATGTACCGATGACAAGCCCACACAAAATGCATGTGACAAAAAGCAGTACATGCCTCACAAATGCTTCCACAGCATTCATGTCCAGCTAGCCTTAATTCACCAAAGCTTGATACAACATAGATGCTCTCTTGGGTATGACTTGTTAGTATTACTAACCTTGAACTGCTTAAACGTGCACAAAAAAATTTCACCTGAATTTTGAAGAGTAAATAAAAATGAGCACATTGGATCTCAGCTTCACTTCCAAATCTTTGTTTCAAATTTATCTGAACAGCTGGTGCATGGAGTCTCCACTTTTACTACAGTTAAACTTTTTGTATTTGGAAAAAAAACTAAGGTAATTACCTAAATACCTTTGTTGCTAATGTTTTTCAATTGCTTTCTTTCTATAACATACTGGCACTTTTTTTTTAAAAAAGGTAAGAGCAAAACATCTACCACTGTCATTCCTAGTTTGTTTGTATGTTTAGGGCAAAGCAGAGTTGGGGGGCTTGCTTTATAAGAAAACAAAACTGTGTTTAATGCAATGGTATGCTTGAAGCAGCTTTTATCCCTTACCTAATTGGTGGGTAAAGTCCTGATCAACTAAATCTTATTAGACTACTTATTGCTATACTTATTGCTCACTGCACCCAACTGTTTCTTTGCATTCAGGAGGCATAACTGGATAGTGTTTAGTCATGACAGATCTGCAAAACCAGATGAAGATTTAGGTCTGCTGCTCTTGGAGAACCGCCTTCTTAGTGTTTTTGACACAACTTCCTTATCTGCTAGATGAGTTTGGAGTCATTCTGTTTTAAACAAGGCAATGTTTTTGATGATGAATTACCAAATTAGAATTTACTTTTAACCCAACAGTTGGCCAATTTTTTCAAGCTGAACCTAGATCAGGTCATTTGATACTCCTTGTTTTAGGCAATATGTTTGTGTCATTTAGTGAACTTCAAATTTAACCCCTGACAAGGAATTTCACCAAGGCATAGTAATACAGAAATAATGAAAGCTGGAAGGCTATAGGCCACAAGGGACAAAAAGTGGAAGAACTTTAAATAACACTTATAGACAACCTGAACTGTTAAAGTCTTGAGTCACAAATAAAGACCCTTTATTTCCCATTATACAAGTTGCTTTAAAACACAAGGTATTTTGAATTTCCCATTGCATTCCATGCAAGGGAAAAAATAAAAAAGTGTTGAAAAGCAAGTCACTATAACCTAACTTCACTGAGCTCAGTTATATCTGTCCAAAGGTTTTTTTGTTTTTGTTTGCTTTAAAAAACCTCACAGGCAAGATCCAGTAGTCTCAAAGGAAGCTACACTATACATTGGGAGTGCAGGTCCTTCCACTGCAGCTCACTTACAGTACAGCAAGGTATTCTTCTTTTTTCAGATGTATTTGGTTAGCTGTACTACAAACTATTTCATTATCTTGAAGGGAGATTTTTGTTTATTTGCATTTTAATACTGCAGAACAGGCTAAATGTTGCATGTTTACTTCACTGGAATACCAGAGATGTGTGTCCTACATTTTATCATATTCGTTCCTCTGTTCTCAATTAAAAAACCACTAGTATTTAAATTTCCAAAACCAACTACATGTCAAGGAGGATGTGTGTCATGCTACTGTTATCACATATTAAAGGGGGACAAGCTATTTTGACACAGATGTATATACATCATAACTGAACAGGAAAAAAAATCTAACAGATTTTCTTTCTAAAAATAGCACGCTGATCATAAGACCATGTGTGATTTTGTTATGCAATTAGACACAGAAACTAGACCATGAAGCAATTATGGAAGCCTGCTTTCAGAACTGCACAAGTTTTAAAACAATTAATACTAAAATGATCGTTTTCTCTTAAAAAAACAGAAGGAAGAAAACATGCACCAAACAGAAAGGTTAAATGTAAGCCTTACAGGCATGGGTCCTCAGGCCCATTGCAACATCTGAAAAGGGAGGTGCATCTCTAAAGAGGGATGAACTACAGACACAAAGAAAATGTTGCTTTAGGTCTGCCAGGACAAATCTTCATGAAGGGGTAAAACTGAGTTGAATGGTTAACATTACTTTCAACTAAACTCAAGGATAGATCAGAGTCAGCTGTATTACTCTTGGCTGACAGTATGCAACACAGACATCCTATCAAATGCCAGCAACAGTACTGAGGGGAGGGAATGAATCGCATGCTGTTGTGCATCACATGTTGAGCGCTTAGCTAAACATGCTCCTTTTACTGGCTGTAAAGATACAATGGCAAGACTCAATTTCATGTTCAGAAATTTCATTAAGGATGGCTGGCCAGCCTCCATCTCGAGACAAACTGAACAATGATGCTGTATTACCTATGAGGAGATTAAAATAAAAAAGATCTATCAGTGCATGACACAAAGTATAGTGTTACACAGACCGAATGCGACCAGTCAGATGCTTTAAAATATATTAAAGTCTATTTTAAATTTTGGAAAATAGCTTATAAAAATATCATCTTAAACTATTTATTGTACAAAAATGGACTCGTGTGGCTCTGCAGTAGTAAACTACTACTGGTGATTACAAAAAGGAACAGTAATCTATAATGACCTTTCACTGCAAGTGAAGGGCATTATTTAAAATTGCTGCCATGGCAATGGGTCTCTTACCAGAATGGTAATACATTTCTACTATAACCCCAAAATTTAACATCTATTTAACTGAACCTGAACTTCAGTTTTGTTTTGTTTTTAAAAGGAAACTGAAGTCGCCACAGTGGTGTGGCCCAAGAACAAAGAGGAACCCAACAAAGGGCAGAACTACCTGCTCTAGATCTAGCAAGTCTTGTAGAGCAGCTACATACAGAGAAGTCTTAGTTATTTCTCCTGTCCCTATTATTAGTTTTAGATCATACGAGTAAGTAACAACAGTGGGCAATTCCTATTTAATCAAGTAACAGGCAGAAACCACTGTTTTTGGTCTAGGAATTTGAATTAGTTTAAATCCACAAATTTAATAAATACAAATATACACATTTGTATACATTAAATGTAGTCACATGTGTATAACTTTACATATATATTATATACAGAAATACATACAGTACATGCTCCTCCTGATAATACTCTCTCACTATTGAGGTGTCATCAAAAGGTGTTGATGAAAAAAACATAGAGATTAAATATAGCCATGTAGCTGAGAACCAATGCATGACCTGTATATCAAAGAATTATAGCAAATACAGTTAGGAACAAATACTGCCCTAGATTTCTCCATGTACATCTTATTAAAATCAACTAGGTGCTCTAAGTGTGGGGTCAAAGCAGAATTTGCAAAACTTATAGATATTCATGCTGTGTAACAAACACTGCATGTATACAACAGTTAATGAAAGAGGTTGTATAATCTAACACTTTAGCCAGTCCCAGAGTAGACTACAGCAGACTTCTGATTTCTTAACTGCCACCATAAATTGGCTTAGGATAGTCTATATCAAAGGAGTCCATGGTTTCAGTTAATATGAAAGAAAAAAGGTCAGTTATTGGCTACTGGGGAGCTTGCATCATTCAATCTCTTTAAAAAAAGCTGTGCAGCAGATGTAAGCAGCTTCTTAAATACACAAAGGGCTGATCCTAGGTGTTGAGTCTTCTCTTTCAACTTTATCTCTCAAAATAAAGCTCAAAAGAAGCCACAAGAAAATGGATCACAAAAATGCCTCCTTAATACAACTTCACAACACAAACTAGCCAATAAATTCCAGTTTTAAAAGTGTTTACAAAAAATGTGAAAGGTAAAACAAAGTGTAATCTGGACATTATGATGGATTTTCAAAAAGAAAATGATGCTAAATGCACAATGAGAAAATGAGGGCAATGTAAGTGTCAAGACATTCAGCAGCCTGGCTTTTTTCATCTCAAAAATACAGCACATCTCATGCACCACACGTTTTACAATTGTACATACTTTACATAATATAGAAATATTTAAGTTAAAATTTCTCTGGCTGATCTATTGTACTCACATTTTAAATCCTGAGAAGAAAAAAAAAGTGTGGTTATGTCTGCGCACTACAGCCCCCACACCGACACACACTCCACAGGGGATTAGAGTCCAGAAATAGAAGAACTACATGCTGGGAGTGTTATTCGTGAAAACTGGTTTCTCTGTTCTTTGTTTAGGAGAGACATTAGGAAACAACTTCTAATCTGTACTACACCATGGTATGTATATATCTACATAAAACTTTAATGGTTTCTAATGAGTGCAGCTTGCACTGAGACAGGATTTCTGCCAAAGTTTCAATACCAGCAGCAATACGATGACTTAAGTTGAACATTAGAAAGAGCAATACCCGGTTACCTGCATGTTGTACTCACCCATATCTTACAGTTAGTAATGGCCTCTTAGATTAGTTCCAAACATTACTTTGAACATATGTACATATTTCCCTTCACCACTGTTGCCCATTGTCAATAGAAGTGTTCCCTTATACCTTCCCTGTGATTCTCTGTGGTGCAGAGTGCTTATCCTCCATGCAAAAGTATCATGGAAATAAAAACCAACCAGTTCACATTATTACAAGTGCAAACACCAGCTGCTTTCTGAATCTTTATGTTCCTCCAAACATTCATGCCAGATTCCAATGCAAGACATCCAGTTGACTATGAAACACCAGGGTGTTTAGCATGCTGTGATCTTGTGAACATTTTGCAAACAAGTTAGCAGACAATGATAGGGGCTTCCTGGCGATGCCACAACCTCAAACACAGACTGAAAGGCTCTCCGGTCTAGCTCTTCGTCTATCTGATGTCTGTAGAAATCGATGGCCACCAAACAGAAAAGATTAACATCCACTTGTTCTGATTTTCCCATTCTGCTGATAATATGTGGAAGACTGGGAAAGAAGTTAAGGACATAATAAGAGAAGACAAAACTTTAAAACCTTACGCACGTGTTTGAAGAGCACACTGTTCTCCGATAGAGTACTTTTTTTTTTTTTTGCTTAATCAGGAGTTCCAAGGCCAGGGCATCTGCTTGTAGCATTTCAAGTGCCATACAAAAACCTTTATTTCTTAGCGAACTTCATGCAACTTCCTTACTAATCCTAACATATTCGTTTAAAAAGGTATCAAAATGTTCATTTTGTTTTACTGGGCCCTCTTCAGCAATGCAGTTCTGCACTACCTTCAATTAAGTGGGATTACTGAAATAAGAATAATGATCAAGGAACTGTAAAACACTGCAGGAAAATTCACACACACACACCCCCCATTTCCCAAGCACCAGCAAGGTGGGTTTTCTTGAATACAGGTTTTTTCTTTTTCTATCAATAAAGTGCACAGCAGGGCAGCACAACTGGCTCTTTCCAAGTACTCTGGAAAATATCACCATGTTGCTACAGTTTAAGATGACTAAAATTTGCCTGATGGGGGATATTCACCATATATTATAGGGTTGTTTTTGGGAGTAGAGAGAGAATAGATGAGGATATTATTTTTGGAGAGCTTTGTTAGAATGACAGTGCTTCTGAAGGCTTTTAAAACAGAAAAGAAAAAAACAACAACAATGAATACATCTGATAACAAGTTCTAAATGTAGTTCCCTTGATCACTGATTCTTCCTACAGTACTTACAGTAGTTTCTCAACATACTCCCTTCTAGCTTACAGTCCTTTACAACATTAACAGTTTACAAGATTAAAAGAAAGATTTTCCACAGTAATATGAGGTTTTTGCCATGACTTGCTCCCCTCAAGATGAGATGGACACTGCTGACCCTGAAATACTGCTCAAAAATTTACCCTAACCTGGTATTTAAATAGTTCATAATTTAAACCTGAAAAGTAAAGTTATAAACTGTATCTGAGGTTGGCACCAACATTAAAACTACTACAGTTGGTATTAGCTGGCAACCATGCTCACAATTCCAAACTGATTCACAGAGATTAAAGCCTTCCTCCATAAATACAGGTGACCATTTAAAAATCTTGGATAAATTTATGGAGATAGGATTACAGATCGGGAAATTCTAATTCTCCAATTCTCCACTTAGGGACCTGACGTGTGGAGTTGTGCTCGCTGTCCCAAGGGTGCAAAGCCGAATAGAGGGTGTTTGATTTTTCCAATGCTGCTGGGCTTTGCTGGTTACTGCATGAGGCCAGGAAGGAAGTTTTCCCCTCTTGCTGCTACAGGTGTCAAATGCTTTTGTTTTTTTGTTTGTTTGGTTTGGTTGGATGGGAATGGACAATGCAGCTTCCTCACAAGCATTGGGTGTTGGCCACAGCCAAGGCTGGGGATTTTGGCTGGGGTCTGCCCATGGTTTTGCTGGGGCTAAAACTACGAAGTTCCAGGTTAAAAGTGTCTTGGCACCTCCTCGCACAGTCAAACCAATCGCCACATTTGGGATCAGAAGGAATTTTACCCCATGGTTACATTGGCATGGACTGTGGAGGTTTTGGCCTTCTTCTGTGGCAGAGGGTGTGGCTCTCTTCCTTGAATCTCTCCAGTGTTTTTTAATAAACCTTGCACTGGTTGGACATCATCCCCCTACTTTTCCCATGACAGGTTGGGTGTTTGGGGCAATGTGCTTTGAGGCTGTGCAACAGGGTTACTTGCGTAGTTTTGGGAATAGGTTGGATGAGCACTTATGTGGAGTGGTTTGGATAAGGATGGACTTGCCTTGAGCAGAAGGTTGGACTAAATGACCTCCCGAGTTCCCTTCCAACTCTACTTTTCTATGCAATTTTATGTTCCTTTTTCTAGAAGCAGTTTTGGTTTTTTGTTTGTTTGTTTTTTTACAAACCTCAGCTACTGGCAGCATGTTCTTTGCTTGTAATTTAAAACAAAGTGTAAACCACTGCTGCTCATGCTGTGCTTGCTTGGTGAACAAAAAGAAAGATTTCAGTTTCTAGCACAATCAATCCAATTTAGGGAGATGCTAAACCCACTTAGAGAAATATTTCCAAATTGTTCAGGATACATTGCTGAAATCCACTGACTGGTGGAAGCACTGACAAAGAAACAGGAAAGACTCCACATTGCCATAGCAACAGGTGTTCTCTGGGTGAAGTTGGAGAGAGAAAGCATCACCCAGTCACGGACCATCGATGACTGTCCAGTGGTATGTAGTGTCTGAAATACCTGCAAAAGTTAATAAACATTTCACAAGGGAAGAGATATGCTACAACAGCATCAATGGCCAGACATCAAACATTACAAGCACATAATAATTCTGGACTGGCAAGCTTCTCCAGCAGCAAACCCTCTAGAAACCAACTAATATGAATGAATCAAGTTGTATAAGTCTTTGAAGAAACTGGATCTGGCATTCTGATTTTAGAAGTTGACCTTCCTGTTAAGAATGGCTGTTAGCTACACGTGACTGTCAAACACTCCATGGATATAATGTTGTGACAAAGTTGTAACTGAGTTAAAGTACTACATCAAAACTACTTGGCATGCATGTCACACGCCTGTGACTATTTATATTATAGGTTTGGGGGATGGGGAGAGAACAGGTTTCGCAAATTTGTGCTAAAATGGCAGGCCCAGACCAGAGGGAAGGCACTGCCAGTGCCATCCACTGTCTCCTTAATTCTGCAAGGAAGCTAGCTTACGTCCGTCTGATCACAAGCTGAGCTGAAGAATTTCAGGGTATGATTCTTCTTATTCCATTGATTTGGTAAGTGCCAGTTTAGCCTATGATACCATGATCCCAGATTTTGTCCTTCTGGAACATCTGGGTACACAACATTTTTAAACACAATCCTAAAGTGAGGCTGGCAGATCCAAAGGGCTCTTCCAATATCTGGACTCACGCAAACAAGTGTTGGCCACCTATAATTCCCCCGCCCCATCCCAAAACTAAGCTTTTTTCTCATTTCACTTCCTAGCACTTAAAATTACACCCTGCTCTGTTATGATCTTAAAATTGCAGACATGCAGGATCCTTCTCTACATTTTCTTGTTTCCTAAAATGATAACTCAGCTTTATTTATTCTAAAATGTGCAAGTACATGGGCAATAGAACTTTATTATAGCTGCCCTGCCTTTAAGTCAGTTAAAACAGAAATGATAAACTTTGCTTATCAATGTAGCAGCATTAGCTCTTTGGACATGTGCTTTGTTCAATAAAATACCAAATCCAGCCCATAACTGAATCACAACCTGCTGCTGATTTATTGTGTCACTTCTGATAATGTTCTGCAGAATAACCTTCTATGTTATTGGCAGAAATATAGTACAAATGCCACTCAAGAGGTGAAAAAGTATACCTTTTAAATATTTAAGATGTCACAACTGACACATTAAAATATGTTTATGGTGTTAAATGAGTACTTCTGATAATACTCATTGGTAACATAAAACCAGTAGTAAAATTTGCCTAGTTAACTCTTTAGGATCAACAAACCTCCCCCAGGTAAGGGAAAAGAAAATCAAACATATTACCTTATATACTACAGTTGCCATGAACTGAGGGTATGGCTGCTGGTTGGATAAAAATTCTCCAATAACTTTATTCATTACATCCTGTGGAGGAAAGAAGTCATCTAGGAATTGAGGGAGGATTCGTGCAACTACTCTAGCTTCAAAAGGAAATCCTTTCCTGATCCTAGGAGGAAACAGAGAAAATAAATACATTTCGTCATTTTAATTCAGCAGACTATTCTTGGCAATTTAGGCCCTATAAAAATTATTCCATTTTTTTGGATTCAAGTGAGAAAGGAAAGTAACTTTTTTATTTTATTTTATTTTATTAAATATACACGTAAACCTGGAGGTTTTTCAGGACTGACAGATAAATGCCTTACCCAGCTGACAACACATCAAGAAGTTTGTCCAAAGTTCTAAGACATTAAATTTTTAATACAGTTAATGTAATTTCTGGTGCAAATCTTATTAAAAAAGCCACATGAACTCTAAGAATAGTATACTATATCTGCATCTCAAAACAAGCTCAAAGTGTGAAAAATAAATATGAAGAGGAACATTGTAGTGGATGTGTTCCACAACTAAACCTATGAACTCTTACAACTGGTACTTCCAAAAGCTGTCAAGCACTGGTCTAACTATTCCAATTGAAACTAGGGGTATAAATCCCACCAAATGCAATGGGGACGACTAAGACACAATTGAATGCTCTTGGCCTCTATACTGCAGCACCTAACACACCTACAGACTGCTGGGTTAGAACACAAGTTCAAGTTTCCCATAGCAGGAAATAAATCATACAGAAACTAAACAAGCTATTTGCTTAGATTATCTTCAGCCTGTATCTACTTGACATTCTAATAATTTTAGTTAAGGTGATATGAAAGGGCACATAGCTCTTTTTTAAAAAGTAAGAGATCCTGAAAGTCACTTAAGAGTTATTGATGTAAACTGATTTTCAATGGGATTTAGGCACTTAAGTCATGAGATTGTGGCAGTAAACCAATATTTTTAATAGCTGACTATAAAAAATAAAAAAATAAATAAAAAATAAAAATTCACAGTAAAAAAGTTCTATAGGAAAACCAATCTGAAAAACATCTTGGCTGCATACAGATGTAAAAAAATCTCCCAGTACTTTACTTTAAACTCCGTGTGTCCCTACACTGAGCCCAGCACATGCCCAGAAGTACTGCGTTTAGTTAGATCTGGCTTATCCAATGTCTGTAAAGACCAGGCACTTTACTGTGGCTTTTTGTCACTTATCTAATAACTGATAAAATCAGCTATTAGATAAAAGCACCAAAAAACCCCACTGAAGCACTCTATCTATACAGACACTGCAGAGCTGGGTTGAACTAACATGCTGCTTCTTTCAGTAAAGTGTATTTTTTGTCCCTCGTCTCCCTCCACATCTGTCAGCACTCCTTAAGCCAAGACCTCACGTTCAGCATTGGTCAATTTTAGAAGTTTTGATTTTGGATATGATAGGGATGTTATATACAAGATATATAGATATATATATATAGATAAATATTTGGGAAGATGGTGAGCTACAGTGGCTTCCTACAAGTACCCTGGTCACCTTGGTCGATACGATGTTATCAGAAACTTGGCTATTCCTAACTTTATTTTCCAAGTTCATGAACATCAACAGGACTGCATGGTGGGTATAGGGTCTTCTCTGCTGAGAAGCTGAGAATTTTAACATAGTTCTGATGAAAAAGACCCCTAGTTAGCAGACTATAAAACTGTTAAGTTTGATTGTGAACTACAGTTTAGGGCAGGGTGGTCAAAATATGGCCAGCAGGCTGAATCCAGCCCACCAAGCAACTCCATCTGGCCTGCAGGGCCCCCCCAATAAGCACCCTCTAAGCCCTGGCCCTGTCTTACAGCCCTGGCCCTGTAAGGCCCCCACCTGGCCTGACCCACTGCAGCCCCAGCCCCTTGCCAGGGGATGCTGGGGACAAGATGTCTCTGCCTGGCAGAGGCTTTTGTCTGGCCACCTGGTGCCAGTTCCCAGCCTCCCTGCCTGCAAGCCTGGAAATGCAGGTAAAGGGCCAGGAACTCCCGCTGGGGGAAAGTGGGGGAGTGCAGGGAGCTGCACGCTATGGGGCTGGCCACACACCCTGCCACCACATGTGGCTGGGGACTGGGGTAGGAGCATGTGAACTGTGCACTATGGGGCTGCCCCTGCACCCTGCCACGCGTGGCCAGAGACTTGGACGGGAATGCTATGGGGCCAGGCAGGGCTGGCCCCACATGCTGCCCCACTTGCAGCCAGGGACTGGGGTGGGAGTGCAGGGAGCTGTGCACTATGGGGCTAGGCAGAGCTGGTCCCACTTGCTGCTACCACATGCAGATCTAGGGACTCCAAGGACCCCCCCATCCTCCATACATCAAACCCCCGCACCATACACACCCTCCCATAAGCGGCACTCCCCCAAACATACCCATACACTCCCACCCCCCACCATAACCCCACACACCCACACCCTCTCACAGCCCTCACCCCAACCACATACCCCACACACCCTCCCCAACCACACCGCTCTGCCCTCCCCCCAACAATATACAAGAGTAAGACTGTATTTTGAATTATTATGCAATAGCCTCTATATGTACTATGCCAAGGGTTTTCAACCTTTTTAGGTCAGTGTACCCCCGGCAGCTGGACACAAGTGGGGGTGGCGGGGTGGCGCACATTCAAATGCAGAGCAGCAGTAGCTGCTGCGTATGAGCTTCCCCCACATCTGGCTGGGCAGGCAGCACCTGCGTGGCAGCACGGGATCATGTGTGGTGGCACTTCATCCCTGCCTGCCCATGTGTACCCGCTAGGGCCTTCTCAAGTACCCCCAGCTGACAACCCCTGTACTATGCAAACGTGCAAATTAGGACAAAAATGTTTTTTTAAATAAAATTAAAATACATTATTGTAGATGTTTTTTTTTAGTAAATGATGTGGTTTTTTTCTGGTTTCAAGATGGCAACCCCAAGCCCCCAAGAAGTACTTCTGGGGCAAGGGACTTCCAGGGGCAAAGGTCAGGGATTAGGGGGCAGGACTTCCAGTCCCAATTTGGCAACCAGGGGGCAGGGCACCCATCAAGGGGTGGGCCACCCTTGCAGTCCTCAACAGCTCACTAAAACTCATTAAGTGGCCCTCCAGCCAAATTAATCGACTGCCCCAGGTTTAGGGGTTCACAAATATATACCCTCTTTCCTTTAACCATTTGTCACGGGGAAGGAGAGACAGCGAGACTTCAATGGCCGATTGCTAGGGTGTCAAATATACCTCCATCTAGACAGCAAGAATTAATTTTCTGAGACTAGCTTGGAACTTCTGGCCCTTCCTTTTAATTTTCACGCAATCCATGTTAAAACCAAAAACAACGTGTTCCCTACCTCCAAGCTTACAGTGCAAGTTGCTATGGTAGTGTTGTCCAGTAAGAGTACAGATAGCTCTTAGAATTTCTGGACCTTTCTGGAAGTCAGGAAGTTTTATTGAGCCCATTTCAAAGCAAAAAAGTATATTTTCCTGTTTCTGTAACCAACTGACCCATGTGAGCATTCCAGTCCTTCAAGAAAATTGCCATTGCTTTTTAAGTTGGGGGAAAAAAAACCCAACCCAATAACTAGGAACACTCCCCCACTGAGTAGTTCAAGCTTCTAACCCATAGTCTTTACAGGGACCTTGATTTTTCAATCCAACATTTTCTAAGACTGAGGTTATGCAAGTCACTGAAATTCACCTGTTTATAGACAGAACTATAGATTCCGAGGTGAGTTTTCTGAGATTGAAGCAGATCCATCAAGTTTAGACTGATGCACGACAGTACCATGCATCATGAAGAAAGGCTATCCATATGAGCATGACATCCAGAAAAGAACATGTATCCATCCATTATTAACTTCAATAGTACTTTCAATACAAACTAATGGATGATGAGAGACTGAAAGATTACATTTTGCAATGATTGTGCAGGAGACAATATAAGCCTCAGCAAATTTCAGAGACAGCACTGAATATGGATATGCAGGGAAGTTTCTGCAAGGTTTCATAGATTTCATAGACCTTAGGGCTGGAAGGGACCTCAGAAGATCAAGTCCAGCCCCCTGCCCCAGGGGCAGGAAGTCAGCTGAGATCATAGGATCCCAGCAAGATAAGCATCCAATTTTCTCTTGAAGGTGTTCAAATGTAGGTGCTTGAAACACCTCCGACGGCAGACTACTCCAGACCTTGGGAGCTCGGACCGTAAAGAAATTCTTCCTTACGTCCAGCCTGAAACGGTCTTGCAGGAATTTATAACCATTCGACCTTTTTTTTCCCTGGCGTGCTCTGGTGAACAAATGTTCCCCCAGATCCTGGTGGACACCCCTGATAAATTTATAGGTGGCCATCAAATCGCCCATGAGCCTGCACTTCTCCAGGCTGAAGAGTCCCATAGCTCTCAGCCTCTTGTCATAAGGTCTGTTTTCCTGACCTCTGATCATGTGCATGGCTCTCCTCTGCACCCTCTCAAGCTTCTCCACATGCTTTTTGAATTGTGGAGCTCAAAACTGGACGCAGTACTCCAGCTATGGCCTCACTAAGGCCGAGTACAATGGGAGAATGATGTCCTGGGATTTGCTTGAGAAGCATCTATGGATGCAAGCCAGCATTTTGCTCGCTTTACTAGCCACAGCATCACACTGAAGGCTCATGTTCATTTTGTGGTCAATCATGACCCCCAAGTCCCTTTCGTCCATAGTGCTAGCTAGCATAGCACTGCCGAGCCTATAAGGTTGCTGCAGATTTTTCCTCTCAAGGCGGAGAACATTTTGCAGTGTTAAACACCATCAGGTTCTCGCCTGCCCGTTTCCTGAGCCTGTCCAGGTCAGCCTGGACCACCCTCCTGTCCTCAGCTGTAGAGGCTTTACCCCAAAGTTTGGTATCATCAGCAAACTTTGACAGTGTGCTTCTGACACCAATGTCCACATCATTAATGAAGATATTGAACAATACAGGTCCAAGGACAGAGCCTTGAGGGACCCCACTGGTCCCAGGGCACCAAGACGATTGACTTCCGTCAAGCACCGCCCTCTGGGTCCGACCATGGAGCCAATTCCCCAGCCAGTGGATCGTGGTGGACCCGAGGCTGCAGTTGGCCAGTTTTGCCAAGAGATGATCATGGGATAGCAGATGGAAGGCTTTTTTAAAGTCAAGATATACAACATCAATCTCCTCTCCCTTGTCCAGGTGATAGGTCACCTAGTCATAAAAGGAAATAAAATTGGTCAAGCAAGACCTACCTGCAACAAACCCGGGTTGATGGATGTCAAGAAGCTTCTAGAGGGGGCAACTGATGTCAAAGTTAGGGTTTGCATCTAAAGTTTCCTAATGCCTTTAAAGGCTGGGGAAATGGCATTATTATTATCATCATCAACACAAGGAATGAAAGTACTATGGTACTTTGTGATGACGATCTTTCAAATATTTTGTCACCATACACAAAAAGGCACATATTTTATGCACCAGAAACCTTCATCCTTGTGAACAAGAATCTGGTTTATCTGCATTACGGTTCTTATACATCTGTGCTGGACCAAACAACTCCAAAGAAGTTACTGTGTTACTGCATATGATTGACATCATGATTTTGACCAACAGCCAAGTAAAAAACAACTTTAAAAAGTAATTGCCATGAACAGCATTGACCAGCAAACAGAACAGGCCACAAAGGTACTTTCCTGTTTACGGTAAAGGTTTGATACTCTTACCTATCAAAAAGAACAGATACCCGTTCCATAGCCACAATAACGGATTCACTGTCTGGGGCTGTGGGATTTGCATCTGTAGCACGACTTGGACTAATTTTCTCCTTTCCTACAAAGAAACCAGATATCCTGTAAGAGCTTGCTATACAAATGCAGTTGTAATGAACAAAATTGGCCTTGTTTCAACAAAAACAATGAAAAATTCAGTTCTCTTAAAAAGCTGTAAAGTTTTGTTGATTTTCTGAGAAGTCCATTAGAAGAGCCATATGATTTCTCCTCCTGAACCGATGCATTTATACACTTACAGGGGACAAAATTTAATAATATCCAAACCTGTATACATGCAGGTCAGCATTAACCCCAGTGCTGCCATTGCTCGGTGGGGGCTGTGTACATTCACTCTGTCAACACTTAGTTTAACTAGAGATTCACTATCCAGTCTAGAGAGTTGCTCTGAAAGCAGGAGTCGTTCTAGTCCTCTCAGGACACAATGGTATATGATGGATGGAGTAGATTCATCGTTCCCAGACACCATAACGGCGCACATCTGAAATAACCAAGAAAGAAATCTAAGAAACAAGTTATCCTATCTGAATCCTAGCACCAATATGTCAGAACAGACACAGACAGCTGCAACTGGTTTAGTTGCTTTCAACGCCTTGAATTCCTTCTAAAGTACACACTACTTTTATGATGATTTTTTTTTGGAAAAACTATGAAAGTGAGTCTGAGTTGCCTTCTGCAATCTGAAGCATTACATACCTGTATTATTCCTGCAGAGAACTCAGGCCCTACATCAAGTGGATAATTCTCTATCAAGTAGAATGCTGCAGCACACATTACCAAGATGTGCTGTTGGTTATGGACACTCACACAACTGTAAATAAGCAAGGAAGCCAAGAGTTATATCTATTAAAAGTCATCTCTTAAAAATGTAATAAAACATGAGTGCTCTATATGGACTACACTTTTTTGTTAAATATTATCTTACTGCAATATTTGACACTAAACAAACTATTTGGCAAATCACTCTCAAAGAATCACCATATGCCCCCAAAAATGGTTACTGTTTATGTAAGTACAGTGTTACACGAGTCCTAAGAATAAGTTTAAGTGCCATAATTAGAACCTAGTTTTGTCTCAGTTGTTTTAGGACAAATGCTCTTTGCTGGTGTTTCTGCAGTACTCCTAGGAAAGATTAAACTCTTTATGATATCAAAAGAAAGCCAGGCTTTGAACTAGTAATAAGTCCCAGTTGAGTAGACTAAGCTACCAACTAGATTTCTTCCTCATCTTCAAGGGATGTTTGACTTCTCCAAATCAAAGCTAATTCTGGCAGCAGGGGACACTAGAAGGAATCAAATATTACAAGTTCTCATCTGTGGACAAAAGACTTTTTCAATCCGAGTGTCTCTTAATACTTCAAAAAGGGTAAATTGAGGCAAGCAAGCTCTCTCAAACAGACTGAACATTCACTGAGGCTTTAAAAACAAACCAATCCTTTTGAAACTTCAAAACTGTCAAATTAAATGCTTGTTTTTGCTACTGCTCATATGCTCTACTTGTATCTGACATCAGAAGCAGAAACAGCAACACACTAACAAGCAGTACTGCTCTCAACACAGGAATCTTAGGGAATCTCTTGTAAAGGTTGTGGGACTGATAGAAATATTGTGGTCTACTCAGTTATTTCTGGACAATTATTTTACAGCTCAAAACTTGTTTTTGGACTTAAGTCACAGCAGAGTTATAAATATACAGCACTTACTGTGCTACCCCTCTCAGATTGGAAAGCAGATACTCGCTGATAATTGGAATGAGTTGCTTTGCTGTCTCATCAAGCAGGTCACACTCGAGAATGTAAAGAATTCCATGGAGCGCGCCAATCCGACTTGGCATGTGCGTGCTACGCAGGGTTGATTCCAAAAGACGACTCACTGGCTCAGCTACAGCTTTATCCTAATGCGAACACAAAACCACATGCCAAAACTAAACATAGGACCAATTAGAATGACTCACCGCACCTGGTAACAAACTAAGGAACAGACAAAGATGGCATGAACCAGAGCTCTGCAGATAGTATGTAGTTGTTGAAGCACTTCTGGTATATTTAAAAGTAACTGAATAACCTGGTATTTTATGGCTAGTGAATTTAAAATTTTGCTAAAGAATGTGTCTATTTCTGAGTATTAATTATCCTCCTCCAGAGATATTACAATGTTCAAATTAATGGAGGAAAAATATAATTTCTGGTAACTGGTAAAGGACTGCACCAAAATGTTAAATTTGTCTTTTACCTGGGAAAGACTTTCAAAAACTGTAAGGCCGGAAGGGACCTTGAAAGATCATCGGGTCCAGCCCCCTCCACGAAGCAGGAAAGATAACTGGGGGTCAGATGACCCCAGTGAAGTGACCATCCAGTCTCTTCTTGAGAATTTCCAGGGTAGGTGCTTGCACTACCCTCTGGAGGGAGTTTATTCCAGTCTGGACACCCTGGCTGTGAAGAAGTTTTTCCTAATGTTGAGCCTGAATCGATCTTCCAGGAGGTTGTGACCATTACTCCTGGTTTTCCCCTCGGGTGCCCTGGTGAATTGAACAGTTGCTCACCAAGCCCTTGATGTACTGCCCTAGTGTAGCAGTAAGCTGGTACCAGGTCCCCCTCTCAGCCTTCTTTTCCTCAGACTGAAGAGTCCCAGATCCCTCAGCCTTTCCTCATATGGCTTGCCTTTTAAGACTCTGATTGTACAGGTGGCTCTTCTTTGAACTCTCAAACTTGTCCACGCCCTTATTAAAATGTGGTGCCCAGAACTGAACGCAGTACTCCAGCTGCGGTCTCACCAGTGCCGAGTAGAGCGGAAGAATCACCTCCTTGGCTTTGCTGGAGATGCATTGACTGATGCATGCCAGAGTATTATTTGCCCTGCTGGCTACAGCATTGCACTGCCGGCTCATATTCATATTGTGGTCTATTAATTACCCCCAGATTCCTTTCATTCATGGTGCTAGTCAGTTTGGTGCTGCCAAACCTGTAGGTGTGTGGGGGTTGCTTGTCCCGAGATGGAACACTTTGCATTTCTCGACATTGAACTTCATCAGATTCCAATCCGCCCAACTTGCCAGCCTGTCTAGGCTACAGTTACAGGTAGACCTATCTTCAAGCGTGACCACACTCCCCCATAACTTGGAGTCATCCGTGAACTTGACCAGTGAGCTCTTCACCCCCACATCCAAATCGTTAATAAAGATGCTGAAAAGTACTGGACCGAGCACTGACCCCTGCAGGACACTGCTGCCCACTTCTCGCCAGGATGACACGGATCCGTTCACTACGACCTCTCTGGATCCTATCCTGCAGCCAGGTTCTCACCCACTTGAGTGTCTTGGAGTTAAGCCCACGATCTTCCAATTTGCTCCTGAGAATATTGTGGGATACTAGATCAAAGGCCTTTTGGAAGTCTAGGTATACGATGTCAACCTGCTTTCTCATGTCCAGGTGTCAAGTTACCTGGTCATAGAAGGAGATGAGGTTGGTAAGGCAAGACCTCCTGCAACGAAGCCATGCCAGCTGTCATTCAGAATCTTACCTCCTGCACGCTTATCGCAGTCCCACTTCACCAGTTTATTGCTACTGGATAGAGCTTAGGCTGTTTATATGCCAAGAACATTTGTGGACTTTGGACACCTGCAAGTTTAACCTGTCAATAGTCTTCTAAACTGATGAACATGTGACAGAATTTTGGTATATTAGAAGATGGCTATGTGCCGAAGGCCTGCACAAATGTAGTACTTAAGATACTGCCCCATATTACTAATGTTCTATGGAACTTATTTTGGCCACTAACATTCATATCTGAATGCCTCTTCCAAAACACCCGTATTTTTAGTTCAAGGGTCAAGAAATGCAGAAGCTGAAACCACGATGGGAGAGTGAACAGCAGGGGGATGCAGTAGAGGGCAGGTGCCAGGGGGTGTGGGCACTGCAGAGAGGGGTAGAAGGCTAATCAGGCAGCAAGGAACAGAGGTCAGGCCACTTGACTCCTCTCCTACTGCTGCAGTGGGGCAAGCAGCGGCAGCAGAGAGGAAGAATTCAACATGCAATTTTTCTATACATGTATAGACATTTTCTATGTATAATTTTCTAAACATGAAAAATTATAACAAGTTTACAAATGTTTTATGTCTAGAAACTAATTACTGGGGGGCCATCTTAAAATCAAAGTAATCTTGGATTCAGAAGAATATGGTAGTATGATGTTCAATTAGTTTAATTAAATGGAAGTGAACAGGAATATGTGAAAGTTGCTGTACCAGGAATTGTATTTCCATCTTTCACACACTTGCTCGAGCAGAGCAGAGGTTCTCAGTTGAGGACCACTCTTTTGGAGTTCATGCCTCACCACACTCCTCCAAATCACAAATATAACATTCTTCAGGATACAGTGAAAAATACTTGGTTTAGATTTGAATGCTAGGTTTTTAAACATGTATAAAATATATTTATGAGAAGCAATTTAAAAAGCAGATACAAAACATCAGTTGTTCTCAGATCTTTGTGGTGTGAGTACAGTGCTACCAGTTTACAATGGTTAATGCATTGTACACTGGCCACAAAACTTACATGCACTAATTTCTTACCATTCCAAGAACAGCTGCTGCCTTACATGTGGCAGGTACCAAATACTGAATGAGGATCTCATCTTCTGATGGATGCACCTTCCTCAATTCTGTCAGGGTTGTGTACATCATCTCAAACTGATTTCTTTCTGTAAACAAGTCTGAAACTGCCAGAAGCTGTTGAGTAGAAAAGAATCAAATAGAAAAAAAAGTTATTAACAAACCAAAAATATCAGACTATTCTTTTAATATACCTGCCAGCAAAAATAATTCAACTCTGTGTTGTGACATGTGGTGCTAAATATTTTAAATTGAAAGCTGGAGTAAAATCAAACATGATCTAATCAGATGTCAGATGCAAGCTTCAAATGGAACAGTGCTACTTCAAAGACACAAAGAACAACTGCTAGCAGGGCATTAGTCATTGTAAAATATGTGCATTCTTCTTGCATGCCATCTGAAAACATACAGAATCCTAAGCTCTCAAGCAGAAGTAAAGTCAGGAGTATTTTCCTACGTGTGATGTTTCAGGAATTATGGTTACAGCACTAAAATGCCACCCCGCAAAAAATCCCACTATTTTGAGACATTAGACATCAAAACTGATGTCTATGTTCAAATTTCTCAATAGCCCTTTCAGTGCATTAACTAACGCTATTTCTGTTTTTAGAACAGTGGTGGCCTGACTCCATCTCTTGATTTCATTCAACTAACAAGGCATTTTATTGATCACACTTCCATAATGTGCGATTAAAAGGTGCATATTCCATAATGCCCTAAAATAGTCTCTTGCATTACTTCTCATTTACAAAACCAAAACACTAAAGTAGTTCTGGAGTCTACTTTTGAGCCCCCAACAACCCAGATTTACAAAGCAGCGCATAGATTAATGGATGCTAGGGTCGGAAGGGACCTCAACGGATCATCGAGTCCAACCCCCTGCATAGGCAGGAAAGAGT
>NW_005842562.1:554016-572805 GCF_000455745.1 Alligator sinensis | reverse complement strand
TTATTTCTTGTAACCCCCGGGGGCACCTTGGTGAGTAAAGCATCACCAATTCCCTTCTGTGCTCCCATGATGAATTTATAGGCAGCCACAAGGTCGCCTCTCAACCTTCTCTTGCGGAGGATGAAAAGGTCCAGTTTCTCTAGTCTCTCCTCGTAGGGCTTGGTCTGTAGGCCCTTAACCATACGAGTGGCCCTTCTCTGGACTCTCTCCAGGTTATCCGCATCCCTCTTGAAGTGCGGCGCCCAGAATTGCACGCAGTACTCCAACTGCGGTCTGACCAGCGCCCAATAGAGGGGAAGTATCACCTCTTTGGATCTATTCGTCATGCATCTGCTGATGCACGATAAAGTGCCATTGGCTTTTTTGATGGCTTCGTCACACTGCCGACTCATGTTCATCTTGGAGTCCACTAGGACTCCAAGATCCCTTTCCGCTTCCGTGCCACCAAGCAGGTCATTTCCTAGGCAGTAGGTATGCTGGACATTTTTCCTCCCTAGGTGCAGTACTTTGCATTTCTCCTTGTTGAACTGCATTCTGTTGTTTTGTGCCCATATGTCCAACCTGTCCAGGTCTGCTTGTAGTTGTTCCCTGCCCTCCGGCGTGTCTACTTCTCCCCACATTTTTGTGTCATCCACAGCCTTGGACAGAGTACACTTCACTCCCTCGTCCAAGTCGCTGATGAAGACATTGAAGAGTACCGGTCCTAGGACCGAGCCCTGCAGTATGTCCTCCGAGGCAATGGCAACTCATCCTGATGTTTTTGAGTCTTTGAATAATATCCTTTTAATATGTATTGTCAGTGTTGGGGACTACCATTACTAATTCCTTATACTGCCCACGTCCTCAAATGCATAAAAGTATTTACTAAATTTAGTCCTTCATTGGATGCCTCAAAAATAATTTTAGCTCCTTAAAATAATTTGTTCCTCTATATTTCCTCTTCGACTCTAGGAATATTCTTCTTAAATCACAGTCCAGTGCAAACAAAGGATCCTAAATTAAGTGTAGTACGCAGGCAAAAAAATGGAACATTTTTCTCTCTAATATTTTTTTTTTTTATAAAGCATTTGTAACTTCCATATTTTGCTACTATTTGCTTATATTATTTTAATCAGGTGGTAGAAAGATACACCATTAAATTCACAACATTTTCCCCACAAGTCAATATTTCTGCAGAATAAGAAAGGTTCTTTGTAAATTCTCCTTACTTCAGGTATTCAGTGAAACACTCAATTACGGTACAGAAAATTTATTTTGCAAGCTTACCGATCGCACCACTTCACTAATCAAGATGACAGGTGTTCTCTTGCTAGGATTTGACGGCAATATCCACTGACTGTACAGCTCAAGCAAGAACTGAGAGCATGAATGGATATCAACACCAGCCCGATGTTTCCTACAAAGCACAACAAGCAAATGACAATCACTATTCTTGCATCTTTTTAAATAAAGAGACTACTCAGCAAGCACCAAGTGTGTGGAAGACAATACAGAATTCTCTCTTACTGAATTAAAAAAAAAAAACCCTGTTCAAGTGGTTAAGGGAAGAAACACAATGAGATACCTGGAGTTGATAGGAGAAGTTGGTGGTGAGGAAGGAGCAGGCAAGTCATTCTCCTCATCTTCATCTTCATCCCACTCCTCTTCTCTCAGGGGAGTGATATTATTTCCCAGCCACACAGAGTGTATAGAAACCTTAAACACCAAAAATGTTTAGCTGTTTCATAATCAAGCAGGAAGTTGCTAAAATAAATGAAAACTGTGCTGCACTCTAAGCCCACCCCTCTTACTCCCCCCTCCCCCACACATATTACATCTATTACACAATTACCTAGTTAATTACACAATTAATTTAGACCAGCTACACATACATATTAACTATTGAGCATTATAAAGATCCAACCAACTCTACAGTTAGTGCTGGAAAAAGTGCGATATCTGTATATCTGGTTTCTATCCAGATTTAATTTGCATGTGTAGCCTGTGCCTCTGCAGCTGGGAGACTGTAGCTGCTGTGATCCCCCAATCATGGGAGTGCACAGGGCAACCCCACAGCTGGGAGCCCTGTCAGCTGAGGGGGCTCCCAGCTATGGGAACTTTCTTCTTGCCAGTGCAGGGGGAGTCCCCCCTGCACTGGCAATAAGATGCAATGGGATGCGATTCAGAATCCCAAAAATCACGTGGCATGGCAGGAGGCATGATTTTGCAGATCACACATTAGATTCCATTGCACCTTTACTTGTGTGTATAAAGGGGCCCCAAGACAGGAGCAAAGAAGTCTGCAAGACACAAGTTTCATGCCACATTTTTATAAATTTACACACCATGTTTTATGACTAGATAAGACCATAGGATTATACTGTGCACCCTTGAGGTCAATGAAAATACGCACCTTTCCGAAGCAATATGGCAGAGTAAATTTACAGAAACTGTATTGCTAAGCAACCATCTTGCTACATTTATACTATATTAGCCCTGGTCTGGAAACAACAAGTAAGAAGCAAGACACAGCATCCAAATTCTCTACGATAAAGCTAAGTGTTTTCTTTAATTATACCTCTTATAAAGTAGAATAATCTGTACCATGAAACTGGGAAGGATTATGAACACGTAGGAGGATGCAAGCACAATTCAGAAGGATCCTGACAGATTGGAAATCTGGGCTAGAGCTAACAGGATGAAGGTGAATAAGGATAAATGCAAGGTGCTACATCTCAGAAGGAATAACCAAAAGCACAAATATAAAGTGGGCAGCATCTGGTTGGAGAGCAGCACTATGGAAATGACTTGGGAGTCTTGGTAACCTACCAACTCAATGAGTCTGCAGTGTAAGGCAGCTGCACAGAAGGTGAATACAGGTTTGGGATACATCAACAGAAGCGTTAGGTGCAAGACACGGGAGGCAATAGCGCCTCTACTTGACACTGGTTAGGCCTCATCTGGAGTATGGTGTGCAGTTCTGGGTTCCATATTTTAAAAAGGCCTTGGAGAAGTTTGAGGGGGTCCAGAGGTGGGCAACAAAGACAATAAAAGGCTTGTAAAGCAAGCCATATGAAGAGAGGCTGAAGGAGCTAGGCATGTTCAGCTTGCAGAAAAGGGGACATGACAGCAGTCTTCAAATACTTGAGGGACTTTCATAAAGAAGAGGAAAAGCACCTTTTCTCCTTTGCAGCAGAGAGGAGGACACAGATCAATGGCTTGAAGTTTAGATTGGATAACTGAAAAAACTTCTTAACAATTAAAACAGTGGCAGTGGAATAGACTGCCTATGGAAGCTGTGGACTATCACTGGAGGTGTTTAAGGGGGGGGGGGGTGATCTAGGCACACCTCAAGAGGAGGCTGGACAGCCACTGGTTGGGAATGATCTAGGCACATCTAGGCCTTTTCTACTATGGGCATTTCCCATGCTTCTGGGCTTTGCTGGTCCCCCCCCCACACACACTTTTTTGTTACATGTGTCAGGGTGCTTTTAAGCCTTTCCAGAAGCACTGGTTACAGCCAAGGCTGGGGATTTTAATTGGGGTATGCCAGTGCTCTTGCTGGGACCAAAGCTATAGGTTCCTGGCTACAGGGTCTTGCCCCTCCACTGAAGGTCAGGACAACTACCAGATTTGGGGTCAGGAAAGTATTTTATACCCTACTCACTTTGTGGTGGGTTTTGTAGGAGGGGGTGTGGCCCACTACCCAGGTGATCTTGAGCATATATTGACAATGTGTCATAGAAGCAGGACATTGGCTGCCACGGTTCCCCCGCTTTACCTGTAGCAGGTTAGGGTGTTATGTCTGTGTTGCATCAGGGTTGACAGTAGAGTTCAGATTATGGTTTGTATGAGACAGTTTGAATAGGGATAAGCGTGCTTTAGGCAGGGGGGTTGGACTAGATGACCTCTGGAGGTCCCTTCCAGTCCTACTTCTCTACGATTCTATGAATTTGAGTTAAAAGTTGAAAGTGAAGAAAGGAAGAAGAAAGTTCTTGCATACATTACAAAGGCTTGGAACCGCAATAGGGTTTGGTTAATTGCAACTTTCATACTTATTTTAGAGAAAAGTGACAATTAGAAAAAAGTCTAGGAAAGGCAGAATTTCAGCAATCATATGCTGAACAGCCAAGTCTCAAGTAACAGGCAGTATCTGTAAGCTTCTGCAAAGAGATGCTTGAAAAATTAAACACAGATCAGTATAAAACCTGATATGTAACCAGAGGCTTGAAGGATGTCTGAGTTAATGCAAATGCAAAGTGTACTCTGCATCCTAATTTAAGTGGCTGAATAAATCTCTCTTACTTAGCTGAAGTGACCTTAATATAGACAATGCTGGATTGAAACCACGCAAAAGAAAACATACTACAAACTCCTGCAAACCTAAAAACTGGTTTTGCTGTATGGTTAACAACTTAAGTTGCCTCAAATTTTGAATCTGAACTAAGCTCAGAACCAGCCACTTTCTTTTGCATGTTTCACCAAGAAAATGTATAAAACTGAAAAAAAAAAACCCAAACACTTTGGTGTGCTCACCATATGATTTTAGGCTGCATCACTGCTACTAGAAGAAGAGGGTAGTATTACAATTCTTATGACAAGCTTTCTAATGAAATATTGTTCTTTTTAAAGAAGCATGTTTTTTATCTGTATCCTTAACTTGCCATATGCTACCTCTCTACTACTATAACTTGAAACATCTGAAATATTCTATTACGAAATTGAAGATAAAAAATATGCAAAACGTAGTGAAATAGTTAACTAGCAAATTTTGCTGTTCTCCATTTAAGATATTTAGTTGAGCACTTGGCAGAGGAAAATGACACAGATGAACATGGTTTTCAAATTGAAAGAGCAGGTATTTCATTTATAACTTGCTTTCTGATCTTGAGCATGCTCTCATGTTCCTCTTTTCTTTGACAACTTAAACAAGAAAGTGAAAGACCTTAAGAAAAGATGTTATGGAGCATTTTTCAAAAGTCCACCGACACATTCTAAATGATAACTACAAGGGTTTCAATAGCAGTTATAGTTAAATAACCAGTAGAGCTCAGAGCCTATGAAAAAAAAGGCCACCTGTTTGGGTGCTGATGTATGATTTTGGGAGCTTAACTTAAAGCATGTAAGCCTGCAACGTTCACATCTGTTGTATGCATCTACAGCATTAAATATTAACATTTATTTCTGTGAAGTGCCCCATGCACTTATGACACATAAGGAACTTTTACACCTTTTTTGTTACAAATCAAAAGAATACTTTTGTGAATACAATATGCCAAGATCAGTATCCAAAAAAAAGAGCTGTGCCTCTGTTTAGCACATAACTAATAAGAACTGAAAAATCAAATGACCTGGCATGAAGCAGAGCACAAGTGTAGCTGAAGTGCTGATGTAGGAAAGGGAAAATAACAAGTTAAAAGGTTTTAGTGGGTTACAACTACAAAGTTGAGTTGCAAGCCACATTTTAAAGTATGACTTTACTCTATTTATCTATAAGCACAATTTACATTTAAAAAAAATAAAAATAAATAAATAAATAAATAAAATCAGGAAATTTGTATGAATTCTAATGTGTAAAACAAAACCAAAAGTTTTCTATACCAATAGTTTAACAAATAAAGCAGAATTTAAATTTCCCTTCAGTATGTTTACTTGCTGCCACCTTTTCCAAAGTTTCTAAAGTGTTATACAATGGGCAGATTGCTTTTTTACTTTTAAGATAAAAAGCATAAAATGCTGCCTCTTTTCTTCCTGTGCTATGCAAGGATCAGCAATAACAAGAGACAGATGCACTTGGGCCTCCATATCCAGGAAATGTAATAATCATACAGCACTTCTGGTCCCAGTGACACTAGACGGTATTCATTAAGGCTAAGCCAGATCATCAGCATAAATGCATATACCCAATAGGGCTGTGTGAAACGGGCCCTATTCAATTCGGATCCGGCCCGAATCGGGGACGTTGTTTCGGATCACTGTCCCCGATCTGATTCGGTCAAATCTGAATCTGAAGATTCGACAAATCAGCGATTCAGAAACAAGCACAGCTTTAGGAAGTTTTTTTCTACATACCTTGAGGTAGCAAGCACGGCTCATGATCGCTGCAGTGCTGGGGCAGATGGAGCATCCCACAGGAGCATGGGGGGCTCTCCAGCGTGCTTGGCAGCAAACCCAAAAATACTTCTGGTCCACTTCTGCATCTGCCAGGGAGCGTGCTGGGGGGCCCCCCCGGCTTGGTGATCAGCTGCAGGGGGACCCCGGGTGCCCACCTAGACCCAGGAGCCACCAGTTCCCAAGCCAGGGGAGTGTGGGGGGCCCCCCCTGCAGACCAGGAAGTGGACCGGAAGTACTTCTGGGTCTGCTGCCAAGCGCACTGGGGAGAGCCCCGTGCTTCTGTGGGACACTGCATCTGCCCCAGCACCACAGCATTCAGAGCCCCTGCTACCTAGAGGTATATAGAAAAAACATTTAAAGTTGTATCTACGTCCGAATCAATTCAGGAGGGTTCCATATTGATTCAGAGAGATTAAAGGTTTCTCCGATTAGATTTGGAGATTCGGCCACCAAATCTCCGCTGAATTGAATCAGGGACCGAAGCTTTGCACAGCCCTAATACCCGAGCGTTTCCCTTAATCCACTTTAGATTTCTGTATGCACCCTGCATACAGAGCACCCACAAATAGTAGTTAACATGTTTTTAGTGAGTCTATACGACTGTTTCCAGCACCCAGCATAAACTCTCCTCAGGGGCTAGCAAATGGAAAATAAGATTAATTCCAAGTTGAAAATTGGTACAAATTTTGAGACTCAAAGTTAGATAGATACTAATTTTGGGGTCAAACTGCAGGTTTTGAGAAAGGAGGGGAATTGGTGTAGAAGTAGATGAAAAGCGAAGAGAAAAAAGTCCATTTGATAAATTTATGTTAACAGTGTAGAATATAATTTCCTCAGAAAGTAATAAATTAGAATTAGGCATGCAAGACTAAAATAAATGAAGTTATTTTTAAAATAAGAGCAACCCAATTTGATTCACAGAATACTGATAAGGGATGCACATTATGCACTTTGTTGGGGTCAAACTCTAGGACTGCACACCAAATTTAATATTTCCCAGCTGCAATGTTAGTTGATACATGGGAATGCTTCAATTAAACTAAAAGAAAAATCAGCACGCACAAACCCTACATTAAAGAGACATTTATTTAAATGTGAAGCTTAAGCATCTGTACTGGGTAAACTGCAACTTCAAAAGCACTGCATGATGCATATGAATGTATTAGAAAATGTATTAAAAAATTAATTTTATTTGTAAAAACAAAATTACTTGAAAAAATATCAAATGCATATTATAAGGGTTAGCTCAGTGATATATGGGAAGATTTATTAAAAAAATTAATGTATCGAGCGATTATGTAACTTTTGAAAAGAATATTTTTATTCACATAACATGATGTCTTTCCTTGCCACATGACCCTGGAGCAGCAGCCTTTTAAAAATATCAGTACGCAAAAATAAGGGCTTAGAATACAAACTGACTGCCAATTAAAACTTCAGCATTGCTAGGGCTAGAACTGTGCTATGGCTATGTGCTATGCATCATGGCTGTAACTTTTCTTGGAGGAAATGCTCATTAAAAAGGCATTTATAAGTATTTAACATACAGCAATTTAAAATACGCCCACAAGGGAGGTACTACGGGGGCCTAGACACACAAAACATTGACATCTTTCTATTTTTATTGGAGATATTAGATTGACAGTTCAGTTCCTTTAGCAATAACATTACACTAAATATTCAAAACTGAACTTCACTAATATATTATGGGGGGTTTTTGGGGAACTATTTAACCTCACACACAAGTGGGAGCTAAAATTAAACTCGCTTGCCCACTGTGGAGTTATTTCTTTTATGACTAAATTAAGTTAGTAATTTTGATTTAAATTCCTAAGCCATGCTTGGGGTACTGATGTTTATTTAGTAAAAATCTAGTCAAACTTATATCCAAGACAGATTTACTGAGAATTAAAAAAAAACACCTCCTGACTCTGTTCTCAGTCAGAACTTAGATTTTTCTTATTATACTGAAGTTAAATGTTATGTTAAATAATGCTTCTGCAAAGCATCTTTAATGGATTTTTAAGAAAGAAATAAAAGTCACATTGAACATGCTGTGTTAACTTGAACAAACCTGTCCCAGTTTATAATCCATGTTTCCTAATTCTCGCTCAGTATTGATCTGCAGCAAAAGCTTTTCGTGGCTGATAAGAGCCGCTGAAAGAGAGAATTTTTTTTTAAGCAAATACTTAAATGAATCTAAAAACTAGTTTATTTTCTATATGTTTGGAACAGCTGAGAACACAACTGATTGGGGGGGGCGGCGGCAGCGATACACCACCGTTTCAGTCAACCATACTGCTCAGCTAGGGACAGCAGCTGCAGACAGGGAAGAGAAACATGCTGCTCAGCACAGAGGGGAAGGGAGGGGAAAGGAAATAGTTTTACCTGCTTGAGGGACTGTATAAAATCCCCAGCTGCTGCTCCTGCCACAGCCTTCTCTCCTGCATGTGTGCGTGTGTGGGGAGGACCTCCTGGATGTATACGTGGGAACTGGGTTGCAGCCACCCCTGCAGCACAGGCTGCTGCTTCTACCACCCCCATCCCCTTTCCAAAATCCTGGATCCACCCATGCAAGTATATTTGTTATTCTTCCCCCTCCACAAGGAACAATGCAAGTCACTGCAGAATTGAAGAATCTTCCACACAATTGGCCATTAGACATTTACCTGTGGTAGCAGGAGAAAGTGACGGAACAGGGTCCCAGGCTTGGTATAAATGGTGTGTTGCAATATTATCTCTCTTGGATACCATTGCTTGGATTTCTTGTTCCACAATCCCTCTAACAACACTTAACTTCCTCCCAAACCTGAAAGCCCAGCAGAAATCAGAATGGTGGTTTAAGGAGATTTTTTTCCACCAATATTTTCCTGTCAATTTGAGTATAAAGTGACTACCTGTAGTATACTCATTTTGCCAATTACTGCTTTAGGGGAAGTCAGTCAGCTGAGGTGCAAGTATGCAGACTAGCTGTTTAAATAAGTTTGAAATCTGGCTTGAAGTTGCACTTTACTCCTCTTTCAGAGTTACCTTAGAATCCCACAAAGTTCTTAGCATCATGCAACTGCTATGATTTACTATGACTAAATAAATGTGCCCTGCGTGTGACATTCCATATAGTTTTGCTTAATTTCTAATTTGTCCACATTTGTGTTATTACTAGATTAAGCTATTTTGCTTTCAGGTAATCTACATGCAAGTATAAAACACACATGCTTTCAGAGTTGGTGAAATACCTTGTATCCAGAGCTTTTAAAGCTTTGTTGCGGGGCTGCTGCTCCAAGCAACTAACTGCTGGATTGCCTGCCACAGGTATTGTCATTGCACTCAGCACCAACGAGGTTATGGCTTGTACTGCAAGAACATTAATTTGGGTCCTCTCCGTGTCCTCCTGCAAGATGAACATACAGGCTCTTAAACTGAAAATGGAAAGTTCAAACTAGAGAAGACACACTGCTTGATGCTAAAGACAATCTTTGCTCTCAGTAGTCCTACAGGAAAAAAACCACAACCAAACAACTGGGCAATGTGCCTAGTGATACTTCCACCCAATCAAAAATCAGGCTACCAGCTCAGCAAGCTGATGATGAATCACTGCCATACTTCATCTCTGGATCCTGCTCATCACCTACCTCGCACATGAAAGAAAAAAATGGTATCTCCCAACAATGTACAATTCTGATCTCTGCTTCAAAAATTGCCTACTCCCAAGTTTCTGTGTTCACATGTGAACTTGAGTGGATTTCAAATCTTCCCCTAAGTTTTATGATATTTATTTGGGGATTTCGGTCCAGAACTATCTAATCAGCCATTGGGGTGCTTCTTCCCCAAATGCCCCCAAATGATTTCAAAAAGCTAATTTCAAACATTAACATTTTTTCCATTGTTGGTATATTTAACAATCTTTAGCATACATCTTTGGTGTACTTAATCTTTTTTTGTGGGTTTTTTTGTTAAAACAATACAACTCCCATTAGTATCACAGAGCACCTCTCAAGCTGCAATGCATTTATCTTGCTTGGGAGGTAAAGAAACAGTACTGTCCCTATGTTACAGATGGGGAACTACAGCAGAGAGAATAAGCTTCAGATCCACAAACAAACTTTTAAGTGCCTGGCTCCAGGAGTGAGATTCACAAAGCTGAGTTAAGAACCTAAGATCCTTAAATAGCGAGGAGTGAAAGCTAGGCTTGTAAAAATTATTTCTAAAACAGGCAGCACAATGAATGGGGATAGGTCTACTCCAGTCAACAGGGAATGATGAAATCGCACCCCTTTACTGGACTTTTGCATGCACCTACAGTTTTGACTTGAGCACCTCTCTGCAAAACAGGGATTCAAAATCTGAACCTGTTTCTTGGGCTTTGGTACCTAAATCACCCCTTTGGGTATGGACAACTAGCTAATTTTAAGACACAGATGCCAGTGGATGTGCTTGCCTTTTTAATAATACATCAAGTGCTTAGTGAACTCACTCAGGAAGCAGATGACCTGAATTTCATGGCTCTCAACCCTCATATCTCCTGCATCCTATGACAGTGCCCTAACCACCAGGCTATAGGCCAGGGGCGGGCAAAATGCGGCCAGGCCAATCTATCTGGCCCACGGGGCCCCTAAAAATATAGGAAAATCAATATCCAATATCTGGCTGCCTGTCATGTGGCCCTTGATGGCTTCCCAAAACTCAGTAAGTGGCCCTCCGCCCAAAATAATTGCCTGCCCCTGCTATAGGCTATGCCAGCCTTCACACACCCCTGCAGAAGCTGGAACACTGCATAAAAAGAAATGCAAGATTCATATGGCCAGGGAAGACAAGCGAAGGGGAACATGAGACTGCATCGCAGTGATGAGGTACTTCCTTGACAGCAGGAAGCTCTTGTGGATTTCCACAAAAATGCTTATGCATTTTACCCAATAGCTGTCATGACTTAACAAGTTCTCTCCATTTGACTTCTACAAGACTCCTGTCAAAATAAATCTGCCTTTTCATTTAAAAGGAAATCATTCAAACTTGAAGCAGTACAGTTAGTCAGTCACAAGTCATCAGAAAATGACTTTATTAAGGTTCCAAAATCAGAGACTTTGCTACATGCCATACACATGACATTAGCACAAGGCTATTCTTAAAATTTATATCAAACTAGTTTTACATAAAAAGGGAATATGAATACAGCAACTATATCCAAGTTGTTCCTGCTGGAATCTTATCTACTGTATTTCATGAGTTTGATTGTGAAGATTTAGTTCCCTATAACAGAGTTTGTTGCTTGCAACCTTTCTGAGCTTTCTGCATGTGCTCAACAATTGTGATAATCTATTTATTTGGAGCATATTTTTAGCAATGAATGAATAAAACAAAGGTAACGGAGAGGGTTTTATTCAAATTTCTAGAAGTACTCGCTAGAGATGGAGGTTTCAGCATAGCAATTTAATGTGCCTGGCCCTGTAAGTCTGAAAACCCAGAAGTATCAGATGAAGACCTCTGAGAGGAACTGTTCACTGTAATCTGCCTAAAGTTCCAATTATCAATGCAGAAAAACATCCGTACTACAGAAAACAGCTGCCAAACTATTTACCTCTTGTTGGCTTTCTTCCTGGTCCATTACAATTGGCTGTGTTACCAGCACACCAAGAAGAGTAGCCCATGTTTCTTCGAACTGGGTACGGCTAGTCCACCCTGTGAAAAAGTTAAGAGAAGTCAAGTCATTTACTACTTGAATGAAATGTTCACAAAAATGGAACAGTATTTTAAAATGAAGTGCTGTTTCCACAAATGTATTTTTACATTACATCCCATTTACTTTCAGTTTATTAGTTGCTGCAATCTAAATCTGTACTATTCAATTTTGGAAGTTGTTAAATCTCTAGAATCAGTAGAATCCTGAACATACCAACTGAAGTCATCCTATTCTGGTTTACTTCCAGGGTACAATTCCTTTTGTTTCATTTGTTTGTTTTGGTTTGGTTTGGGGTTTTTTTTGTTGTTTTTTTGTTTTGTTTTTTTTTTGTTTGTTTTTTACATAAAAAAGCTAAAAAGCTTGGTAAACAGAAATACAAAAAACAAGTTTTCATAACTCTCCAGAAGAATGTCTATTTGGCAGCACAGAAAATTGTGGAGTGACCCTTAAAAAGATTTAACATTCATTGAAAACTCATCCCAAGAAGGAAGGAGTTGTAAGAGGAACCCATTTTATGCAATTCAAATAATGCAGATTTCCCCATCAGATCCTTGACACATTCAACACCATGATAGATTTATAAACTCCTATTATACTATTTTATATCTAAAAAACAAAAAATAAGAACATTTTCCTGACACTGAACATTTAAAGCAATTAAAAGGACTAATCTTGCAATGTAAACTTATCAAATACTAAACACTCATTTAGAAACTGCTTTTTTATATATGGAAAATATATGTTGCAGTTTAACAAAATTCATTTGGTAGGAAACAGTGCAACAACTGTACATAAGCCTTCATTTTTCTTTTGAAAAGTTTAAAGTAAATACAGCATAACTTACCATTAGTATCAAACATAAGAGTAAACTAGATGGTATACCTAGTTTCTAGTATTTGCATGCTGCACATAAAAACCAATTAGGTTTTTCCCTATAGTAAAAGGGACAAAACTTCCAACAAAGGAATAGTGTTTGCTAAGCTGGCAACACAACAGTACTACAGAAAAAATATCTCTTGACAATTAAGCAAAATGTAACTATCAACAAATTAAAAATATTTCTATTTTAATCTTTAAAACCCCAATTCCTGTTCTACAGATACTGAAAGTTAGTAAGCTGTATCAAAACTGAATTACAGTCATTTTATAACACTGACCACACACAAAAACATGTTCATTTTAATTTGAGACTGAAGTAGAATTTCAACTCTACTATCCAGAAAGATGAAATCCTATTCACGAACAGATGATATTTTAGCTTAGTAATACTGTCTGTTAAGTTTCAGAATATATTATTAAATAGTGGTTCATTTCTGCTTTTACTAATAAAATGTGTTTCTGAAACTTGGTTCATACCTAAAACTTACTTGACACGGTCAAATGCTCCATTATGTATTAAACAGTAAAAATAATGGTTCCTGCCTTGCTGAATTACCTTTCATGTTTCCAACCATTTGGTAAGCCTGTCAATATAAAAACACACTGCAGCCTTTTATCACTAAACACATACTATGGAGCATATGTATTCAGGTGCAATCAGTTAAACTTCTTCTAGGAAAAGGAATTATGCATTCAAATAAATCACAAGAAATATTCTGTCTACCCTACCTAGTGTGTTAATGCGATAGATGAATTCTTTAAATATTTCTTTTTCTTGAAGGAATTCAACAGGAATTTCTGGGAAAACTGTACCAAAGTCACCCAAAGGTTTTGGTGACCAGCCTAGTTTCCAGACCTGTTCAAATATAATAACAGGTTTTTATTTAAAACAGTCAAAGGTATCAACATTACAGTTGTAAACACATTTGAGATAGTGTTTTTCTTGCATATTGATCTCCATTCCCACTCAAACACAAAGGGCACAGTACACTTAAATTCTTAAGTTTTTTTCCTTCCATGCTTTAAGTTTTGTTCATCCTTGCAGTCTGCTGTGGTTATTGTACTTCACACCATATTGATAATGAAATGAAAGCCTCAGGCCTTCAGAATAGCCTGAAAACATGCAGGTAATATTTTTCCTAAAATTGTGTATATTTGGCCATTCCTAACATAACAAAACACTTTTTCTGCCAAGTTATACCCTTCTGTTTACTGAAAGATGTCCACCAGAAATGTTAGGAAAATAAGCCATGAAATAATTTCTCTTTTCATTTCATAGACTTCTGAACAGGAAGAAGCATCACACAACATCTCATAAGCAATATCTTTCTCCTTTTACAGTTAATTGAAATGCAGGAAATTTTAGATCAATTATAAATTTGGACTACCCAAGTGGTAATTGCCACATAGACCTGACAACAGTCCACAGAGAAAGTAACAGCAACAAAATCAATTACTTGAAAACATGGAATCCTCTTTATGTATTCACTAAACACCTGAACAGCACAATTTCGATATTATAAAAAAATATTCAATTGCTAGATGCATCTAGTGACAGGGGACTTAACAAGCAAAAAGGCCCTTCTTCTCTTAACAGCATTTTAGAGCCAAGTTAATTTTAAACTGAATAATACAACATTAGAGAACTCCTTGCTTCACACAGCAACCTAAGAATTAGGTATGTACTATGTACTATTGCCCTTGCTTGTTCTCAGCTAGTGCAGTGAGGTGCAGATACAGATGTGCACAACTCATCCTCCCTCCACCCCACGGTTTTTTTTCTCTCTTTAACTACACAGAAGATTTACATAGTAGATATTTTCAGTTTTGCCAGGCAATGGTTAAGACCAATAGGACAAGCAAATCTTATGGTTAGGATTCAAAACTTAGAAAAGTAAAACGTTATGTTTTAACACCACCACATTTAGTTTACATAAAAATGGTCAATAGCTCTCGTGCTATGGAAATAAAGCAAGAGGCACATACCAAAGGAGGTACTCTTGTGTAGCTGTTCACTAGAGGTAGTCTGGCCAAGCTGATGATAATGTTCTTAAGGACAGGAGTGAGGAATGCTGGGATATTGCTGTTTCTCATGTGTCCCAATGCTAGAACAGTCTGCAAACACTCTACCAGTTCAGCCACCATTTCACAAGCCTTTGTAACATGCTTCATTTCTTAGTAGGGAAAAACAGAGGAAGTTCAATGTAAAGCATCACAAACATGCACAAAAATGTATACAAGAACAAGGAGGACACAAACATGCCAATAAGAACAAATAGTCTCAAAGGTGCTGAAGCTGAATCATGGCAAGAAGTAGCCACCTGCCTATCTGGACTCATACACAGTGTAATGGAGAAAAAGAGGTACTGAAAGGTTGAAATGGGTGCCTTTCAGCTAAAGCATGAATAGTTTTTACACTACCTATGCAGTGCAGTGAAACAGATTCCAGGAAACTTCAGTTTTATCTGTAAGTTGTTAATTATACCTGCTCAGAGCAAGCGTAAGTGATGCCAGGAGATGAAGAACAGTTTGCACAGTGTTTAACTTACTAATGCAAGTTTGATACTCCACCACTTTTAAAAAGTGAACATTTTCATATGAATTTGGGATTGCAGACAGGACCCAGCTAAGGCCTTCTTGATTTAAACTGGTAATACAGAGATAAGTATGGCATTTTCAAGAGGTAAAACTACAGGAAAGCTTAAAGTTTATTGCTGACTTACTCTGGTCATTGGAATCAACTTCATCTTCACCAACTATTTTTGAAGTATTTTTTTTCCTTTCTGGACTAAGCAGCTGATCTCCAGGTTTAACTGCAACTAAGTCAGATAAATGAAGAAATAAAAAAAATATATATATCAATATTTCCTCATTTGGAATCTTCTCCATCCCCAAGCTTCCAAAAATTGGCAAGCAATTATGGTTGCAAAATTCAAAGGCAAATGCAAAATAACAGGAGATGCCCCATGGTAGAAACCCATTTGGCAAATTAAAAAAAGGTCAGGAAAGTTTTTGTCCAGCGGTGGCATCTGAACAGTGCTATTTGCCAATTTATTTTGCAGCCTTTCCACAGCTATTCAAATTTAACTCACCTGCTTCTATTAGAAATCGCACACAATTAATAAGAGAGCAGGCATGCGTCACATACACTGCAGAAGCCAGTGAGTTCCAGAGAGCAGCCTGCTGCAAAGTCAGGCAACAACAATCCAAAACAGCTTGAATATCTATACTTAGAGGGACCTGTTCATGTATTAAATGCCATGACAGTGCCTGTACAAGAAAAAATGTCCATTAATATTGAACTGTTCTAACATGCAAAAATAAGAGCAAACTTAATTTATCCTCCATGATATATAAATGTTCATCAACTAAGATTATAAATAATTTTGTTTACTGTAGTACTGTACTGTTCCAGAAAAATAAGGTTACAAAGCTAAGCTGTAAGTATTATATTAATGCAAAATATCATGTTTATTCACCTTTCTAACAGGCTGCAATGTCTCTCTCAAAATTGTCAAGATATTCCTCGCCCTCTGCATGCCTCCTCTCCCCTGTGCCAGTGAAAAAGCCTCCAACAGAATCCATCTTCCGCAGCTCTTACTCCCTCCATAACTCCAATATATAGCTCATTCCTATTTTCTATATTAGCTCATTCAATAATTACTCTGTTGGGAAACTACAGATCAAAATTTCTACTAAATCTTCACAAGTTATCTGCTGTAAATATTCTGCCACATATTAAGGTCTTTATCTTACCTCTAGTGACATTACAACAAACTTCAATATATCACTTTCTTTGTCAGGTGGAATACGAAGACATGCTGGTAGTTTAGAGAGTAACAGCAAATACTGAGCCAGTGCACGACAGAGTGTCATCACAGACTGATACACCAACACATCGCCTAGAAAAAAAGAACTCACATAAAACCTTGGTGCCTGAAATAATCAAACACTTGCTTTAACTGATTAAAGTGTTTTACCACCAATTATCTAATTCCATGAAAAAACTGACTTATTGGGACAACACTGCTATGTCTCACGATAGAGAGAACAACAAAAGACCATTACTTCTATTACCAAAGATATCACTTAGTTTGTTCCAGTAGGCTGAAGTCTCAATTGGCTGCAATGGTTGAAAAACTTGATGGTTGGCTGGAAGTTTTTGTACAATGGTAGACACATGATCTAGAGTTACCCGACGAGCAGTTTCAAAGAGACTGGTCTTCTGGTCTCCTGACATTTCATTCATGCCAAGGCTTAAACAGGGAGACAACAAGCTTAAGTTGAATTCCTGAAAGCACAAACAACAAATAAAAGACTTGAAAAAATACACTTTAAAAAAAAAAAAAGTTAAGAGTTTAGTTAATGCTATACAAATGTGTATAGGAAAAAAATAAGCCACAGATGGATTATGATACAGCAACAGATACCAAAATCAAAGCCGTGATCCATTTTGAAGTTAGCTAGGGTTCAGCTTTTTATTTTAAGTGAAAAAAACAAGTACACCCATCCCAATTTTTTAGCACTGAAACAAAACAGTTTCCTGAGCAATGCAACTGGTTGGAACGGTGCACCTAATCACTGTGACACGCTATGGGTTCTACTGTAACATTTCCGCGTTAAATGTGTTCATATGTTGTGTGCCTCCGTTTCCCTGATTAACCTGTGCACTGGGCCAGGAACGAAGGGATAATAGAGGCCTGTTAAGTCCCAGAGCTGCCTACAAGTGGGAGAAAATAAAATGGACCTCAGGCATCAGAAAGCGTTGCTGACACTTCAGCTAAGGTGGGATTGCTCCCAGGAGGCTCCAGGGAAGCTGAAGAGCATGACAATGGAGAGAGCAGCCTGATCAAGCAGAGCACTGGCTGGTGGGGGCAGTCTGAAGACAAACCAGCTGAGCAGTTTTTGGGACTTCTGGCTGCGCAGACTGGAAAGAGAACAGCTGAGCAACCCTTGGTGCTCAGGCCTGTGGAGGCTGGACTGCGGAGTGAGAGATTGCTTCAGTTTTGGAAGGGGCAGAGAACATCTGGCTAAGTGGCCTCCTCCCTAATAAACTCTTTTACTGAAGAGGAGCTGTATGCTTTCCTGCTTGAAACTTCACGAAATGCTTCTCCCTATCAAGAGGTAAAGTCTCTCTCTTGGAACTTGAAGAAAGTTCCCTTATCAGGGCCATGGAAAACCACGGAGGGTGAGGGACTGAAAGGCCAAGGTCTCAGAAACAGAAGGAGCAATGGATCCCACCCTGCTCCAGAAGCCATATCCAGGCTGTCTGAGTTCCCCCTAAAGGCCAGACAAGATCATGGAGATCACAAGCAAGCACTCCTTTTGGGAGGGAAGGGGGCACAGACTCTGTGACAATACACAGTGGTTCTCCATCCCTCCCTTTATTTTTTAAAGGCTCCAGGCACCCGTCTATAACTTCTTGAAATCAGGTGCCACTTAATTTCATAGACATCAGGGCTGGAAGGGACCTCGGAAGATCATCGAGTCCAGCCCCCCGCCCAAAGGGCAGGAAGTCAGCTGGGGTCATAGGATCCCAGCAAGATAAGCATCCAGTTTCATCTTGAAGGTGTTCAATGAAGGCGCTTGAACCACCTCCGGTGGCAGGCTGTTCCAGGCCTTGGGGGCTCGGACAGTAAAGAAATTCTTCCTTATGTCCAGCCTGAAACGATCTTGAAGTAGTTTGTGACCATTCGACCTCGTCATCCCTTGGGGCGCTCTGGTGAACAAACGTTCCCCCAGATGCTGGTGGTCACCCCTGATAAACTTATAGGTGGCCAACAGATCACCCCTGAGCCTGCGCTTTTTCAGGCTAAAGAGCCCCAGGGCTCTCAGCCTGTCATCGTAGGGTCTGCTTCCCTGACCTCTGATCATGCGCGTGGCTCTTCTCTGGACTCTCTCAAGCTTCTCCACATCCTTTTTGAATTGTGGAGCCCAAAACTGGACGCAGTACTCCAGCTGCGGCCTCACTAAGGCCGAGTACAGGGGGAGAATGACGTCCCGGGATTTGCTTGAG
This sequence comes from Alligator sinensis, assembly GCF_000455745.1. Classification (NCBI taxonomy): domain Eukaryota; kingdom Metazoa; phylum Chordata; order Crocodylia; family Alligatoridae; genus Alligator; species Alligator sinensis. Next base: position 554,140 of record NW_005842562.1, on the reverse strand, counting down.
AAGCATCTAGGGATGGAAGCCAGCGTTTTGGTCGCTTTACTAGCCGCCGCATCGCATTGCAGGCTCACGTTCATCTTGTGGTCAACGATAACCCCCAAGTCTCTTTCTTGCATAGTGCTAGCCA
>NW_005842562.1:552983-553235 GCF_000455745.1 Alligator sinensis | reverse complement strand
AGGCTGGGCTATGATGCTCGCCAGTTCCTTGAGTACCCTGGGGTGAAGATTGTCAGGGCCGGCTGACTTGAAGGTATCCAGCTTCTCAAGATGTTCCTTCAGAAAGTCAGCATTAAAGGAGGGCAGGGGATCACCCTCACCCGGACTTCCCGGCCCTGCAGCGGGCATGGGTGTCCCATGGGACTGATGAAAGACTGACGCAAAAGTACCTATTTAATAGGTTGGCTTTTTCCTGGGCGTCAGTTGTCAGTT
>NW_005842562.1:550992-552940 GCF_000455745.1 Alligator sinensis | reverse complement strand
TGAAAAAGGACTTTTTATTGTCCTTGATGCTCGAAGCTAGTTGGAGTTCAGTTGCAGCCTTGGCTTTCCTGGTCTGCTCCCTACAGGACCGGACCAGTGCAGAATAATCCTCCTTGGAGGTGACTCCCATCCTCCATCCTTTGTAGGCCTTTCTTTTTAGCCTCAGGAGGTCTGCTAGGTCCCTGGAGAGCCAGGGGGGCTGCTGTGCCCTCTTGCTGCCTTTCCTCCGAGATGGAATAGACTTAGTTTGTGCATTGAGGATCGCTCCCTTGAGGAGCAACCACTCCTCTTGAACTCCCCTCTCCCTGTGGTCACGGTCCCTTAGGGCCTCACTGACAAGCCTCCTGAGCTTGTCAAAGTCGGCTTTCCTGAAGTCAAGGACTTGTGCGTTGCTGACCGACTTGCCAGCTTTTCGGCGGATGGTGAAGGTGATCAGCTCGTGGTCGCTGTCACCCAGCTTCATTGCAATTTATTGCAATGCTCATTTTGCAGGAGGTCCAGGCAGTGGAACAGCACCTTAACCTACCCTTATTATCTGCTTATCTTCTCACACATGGAGCCCGAGTCTGCCCTTATCCATTTATCTCCTCACTTCCTGATGCACCCTTCAAAGGGTCTCATGACATCCCAGGGTGCCCTGGCACCCTGGTGGAATATCACTGGTTAACAGGTTAAGCCCATATACCTCATCTGAGATGTCAAGACCTGATTCTTCATAGTGCTTTGCATTAATTTAGCAGTTTATACATTTAAATCAATTGAAGCCATGCTTTGAAGCCATATCCAAGAGGCTGAAGCTGAGCACCCAGAAAACAAGCAACTAGTAACCAGGAGGTTGGCTTTAAGTGGCCTGCCTGGCATCCCACCAGAACTTGTGGTGGAGGAAAATACAGAATCCAGTTTTCCAAAATAACATTCAGTTCTTGTCCAACCAGTCCCACATGCCCACCCCAACATCTTTTTCTCTCACTTTTCCCAGTTTTTGTCTCAGTTCTTTTGCCCAGTGTCAGTGGCTTGCAACTTGGCTGGAGAAAGCACCTGCAGCTTTCTGACCAGTGCCTCTAGTTGCCAACTTTAAAAGCCTTAACTAAGACCATTTTCAAACAATACTATCAGCCACACCTTCCCTGTCCTCTCAGAAGAATGTTACTGCTGTCCCCCATCACATCTTAATTCCCTAATCCAAAGCATGGAGGTACTAAAGCTTCTTAAATGGAACAACAAAGTTGTGGATTTCTTTTTGAACGTGGCCAGTACAACATTTCTCCTCTAACCTCTTTTCAGAAACTACTGAACTATTTTTGTTGAAAACTTTCAAAAAAATTCTGTCTTGGGGAGATGCCCAATGATGGAAGTTTCAGCCTAATGTAACTGAAGACTGACAAAGGGGCCTCCGTGACTGATGTGTCATTCAACCTCAAAAAGGTGCAGTTGCAGCATTTCACATAAACTGTACACAATAAGCAGGAAGACAGATGGTTTTGCAGTTAAAAGCATAGGAAACCCAATTTTGGATAAGTGATTCACACGGTTGGCCCCCATTTCTCATTTAGAATATGGAGGTTCTTTCCATCTCCCTGTCTGGAGTACAGAAAGACTTATAAACAATCACAACTTAAGACACTGGAAATGCCTATCATTTTCATTGTTTTCCTTTCCACAATACCTTGAATAAAGATTTCCTTCTTCATAATCAATCAATCAAATGTTAAAAAATAATTTGAAAACAACAAGGTACAATTAACATATACATCCTAATAAAGCTGCAGTATTTAATACTTGCTTTTCCTTAAAATACACAAAAGTTAAAGCACCTTAAATAGGTTTCCCATTAACATTTTTATTTATCAAGTGCACTGAGAAGGGCTTGACCTTGACTGGACCTTGGAAAACCAATCCTCTTACTAACTGCAAGTTAATCAAGTTTGCAAAAGTTTCACTCGTTTTA
>NW_005842562.1:549696-550982 GCF_000455745.1 Alligator sinensis | reverse complement strand
GATGTAGGTTGAGTCAATAGATTTTTTCCCCATTTTTTTTACTTTTTATATCTATGCCGGCAGAGAAGAGAGTGGGGGGAGAAACCCAGCAATAACAAGGAACAGTATTTAGGGATATAGTGACCTTTTAATTGCATGGAAAAGTCTCGGTTCTATATAAACATTCCATTAGAGTTACAGAAACCCAAAATATGCAGCACTATATTAGAAGTCAGACAGTAAAACTTACAGGTCTATTGTACACGCCCAAATTGATTTAACTGAAGAGGTGAAATAGCAGCACTAAATATAGTAGCTATTTAAAATCTTTTCATTTAAAAACTGAATTTGTTTTTGGTAGCATAAATAAAGACACTGTTTAACAATGGGTTTTAACAAGGTGTTGTCTTAGGTTCTTCATTTCTCATTGCCAAAGTTACCTTAGTGGTCATGAAGGAGTTCAGTTCAGGTTGAGGAATTCTATTCACCAGTTCCGCACCTTCCAGCAGTGCGGAGTCTGACCTGACACAGCACTGTGACCTGACCAGCGACACATACCAGTCCTTCAAAGAAAGAAAAACCTGAAATTGTGAAACTGTTCACTTGCAGACAATGAAAAATAGTTTGATTTTGTCATATCTATCAACTGCTGTTCTCAAAGATGGTCTATCTGCCAATCCAGAACTACTACGTTAGCCATGCTAGATTACATCTGTAATAAACATTAAAAAGCTATTAGTTCTTCTTAGGAATAGCTACATACAACAAGAATGTCCAACTGGTGGTTCAGAGGTCATGCAAGTCCTACAAGCGGTGAACTTATGGCCTGCAGACCTGGGCATCACTCGCCACATTGCTCCTCCTGCTGCTAGGGCTGGATCTTCAGGCATCCACTCCCTCCTCCAGCTGCTTCTTTCTGCTGCTGCCCCTGCCGGTGAGAAGCCACAGTCCTTGGAGCCCAGGGGAACACGCAGAAGAGAAGTCCAGGAGGCCAACAGCTCACAAGAGTCCCCAGATGTACAGAAGTTAAGCAGCCATGATTTACAAGACAAACCTGAGCTATTCTCTATTATTTATCCATTTGCCAATGTAGAACTGCTAGAAAACTGAAAAGGAGGAACCAAAGATAGGGTTAAGAAATACTCCTTGCACACTGGGACCATACTCTTCAATGGAATACCCTGGAGTACCTTTCTTATATGTATTACAGTGGCACCACAAGAAACAAAAGGAATGAAAAGACTTAAAAAAGAGCCCAGAATGAAATCTAGAAGGAAAAGAAGTCTACAAAAACTGCTGATCAAAGG
>NW_005842562.1:547990-549686 GCF_000455745.1 Alligator sinensis | reverse complement strand
GCAGGAAATTTCCATTTTGTAATGTTTGATAAAAGGAGCAGAATTCACAATACTGCAAGTTTCTTCACTGCAACTCAAGTAGCTATGGTTTAGTGGAACATGCCTCAGATCAAGAGGAAAATTTGAAGAAACTAACATGTTTTTCCCAAGGGAAAAGGCTGTATCTTCAAGCATTTTGATGTGTTTTTTTTTATTGCAAATGGTCATCAAGAATTCCAGAGCAGTGACCTCTTTAGCGCAAAAGGAATTAGCTAAAAGGAGACTAAATCAACCTTGCAGGTTAGTGTAAAGAGAGGAAACTATTTTTTTTTTTAGGTAAAAACAAGAGATTTGAAGAATAACCTTATGTGAAAAACCAGAATCAAGCGCTTCTTCTAATATGTCCCGATTCAGCGTAGTATAAAATAATGAAGACTACTTTTAGCATGACTACGTAGCACAGTGAGGTTCTAGTCAAAGGCAGGTCTAGCAAAGATACAGAAGCTTGAGGTTTACTACAGTAGATCCTCAGTGATAATATATTTATTGCTGAGTTACCCAGAGGAAATGTAGATAAAGAAATTTCGTAGAACCTGAAAAAAGAATCACTATAAAAATAATGTTTAAGGAGAGAAAAAGACTGGAAAAACCTGGCATTTTGGATTTAATCAAAGCTAGACTGAATCATCTTTGAGAATCCCCAGAATGGAAAAAAGCCTAAAGAGAGAATCATTCTTGTTGAGGCAACAGCAGAAGAATGTAGCTTAAATACCAGACTGCTTGGCATTGTAGAATATCATACAGAACATGTTACCAGGGGATAAATCAATGCCCAAATCTGACTGCAAAAAAATGTTTCAAATAGTAGTCATTGCTGAAATGACCATTTGAAGAAAACCAGGAAAGCAAGTTTTAGGTCCAAAATGAACTGTAAGGAGGACTTTTGATCAACATAATTAGAGCCTGCTAACAATCCTTAGCAAACATGGGAAAGCTGAAACAGTAAACAGTCGGGGAGCCCAACCACTCAAAGGAAAAATGCATCCAAGTTCAAGGACTCTAGTTGTGAAACAATCCAGTTGATTTCAAAGCTGCTTAGCAAACAGTTATTCATACTTCTTGGAAGAAAGTTTTCTAGGCTAAGACAATCTGCTTATACTTTCAGTTTGCCTTGCGTGCACACTGCTGAAATAGATGGAGGCACTTCACTTTAACACAACTTAAGTACTGAAGGTATGGAGAAGTACTCGTGGTTCTACTCTGACAGTTTACATAGCAACTGGTGAGCTAAAAGTATTGCGGAACTAGTTCCACTGCCCAAACTGCAAAGGACTGATAACATAAGTCAGCATCTAGAAAAGGTAACTTGGCAAGACCCACAAAGCCATATATGCTCCCCCCTCCTAAACTGGAACCAAGCTCTGGTAAAACAACAGGAGTTCAATAGGCTTGACCAAAAACTAGAACCTGGTTAAACGCAGTATAAACCCTGGGGAATTATGCAGTTACGCACCTGTGCAATTTTGCACATAAGATACATGACTGCGTATAACTGCATATTTTTGCATAATTTAACCCAGGCAGGCTCTGTGTCTCAACCTCCACAGGGCTCCCAGCACTCTAGCTGGGAGCTCCATGTGGCATGGTGGCACGACACTGGACAGCTGGTAAGTGGAGTGGGGAGCTCCTGCCTGCAGTGGGGGGTATTGGGTGGGGG
>NW_005842562.1:515276-547910 GCF_000455745.1 Alligator sinensis | reverse complement strand
GGGGGGGGTGGACATGCCATCAGGGCAGGCCAGCCACCTCCACACTTCCATGTGGAGCTTCCAGCACTCCAGTGGGAAGCCACACGTAGAGGCATAGAGCCAACCTGGCCCGATGGCGTGTGGCTCCTGGTCTGCACGCCATGAGGCCAGGCCAGGCAGACTCTGTGCCTCCATGTGGGGCTTCCAGCATGGAGGCACAGAACCCACTCAGCCTAATGGCATACTATTCCATACCTCCACATGCAGCAGCCCGCTGGAGTGCTGGAAGCCTCACGTGGAGGCACGGAGCTGGCCCGGCCCAATGACACGGCTCTTGCCTGCAATGCTGTGAGCCCCACATACTGCCACAGAGCCAACCCAGTCTGGATTGAAGGTGCACACCAGCGGGCTGGGCTGGCTCCGTGCTGCCACACACAGCCGCCAAGACTCAGCCGGAGCTGGGTGCCACCGGAGATTCTGCCTGTTGCAGCCATGAGCACCCCGAGGGCCTGCTGTAGCTGAGCCACCAGTGATAGGGGCTGTGCACCAGCCCCAAAAGTTCCAGCAGCTATGGCACCAGCCACCTTTTCTTTTTACCAGGGTAGAAGCATGTCAAGAGTATGCCACCTACAAAGCCACCCAGTAATTTTGAACTAACAAATGGACACATCAGAAAGAAAAAAAAACAACAGTGCACTACACAAAGGAACAAAACAACATTTCCAGGTATAACATGCATCTTTGTTCATTCTACAGAACAAGAAACTTAAGTTTCAGAAAAACTAAATAAAATGCTACATATTATATAATCACCACAGGAAGACAGAAATGTGTGTAGGTATGCTTGTTCAACTATAGAGCCTAACAGGGTACTGACATTTATTTAACAGATCAAATTAGCAATGTAAATGTTATTTAAAAAACAACAAAAAAACCAAAAAACTTGTTTACCCACCTCTAGTTATATTGGTTAACTGATAACAGAAACTTGAACACAGCTGCCGCTGCTGGGAGATGTTCCTGGGGTCCTTTGACTGGGGCAAGGGAGGAAGTGGCAAGCCCAGCCAGACAACACAGCCCAGGTGAAGCCCTGAGCTGGGAGGGAGTTTGTGCCCAGGTTGTGAACCAGCAGTTAATTGCTTAATTGATGAGTCATTAGGCTGTTCCCTGTTTTCCTCTTAGGTTATGGGTACTAGTCCCCTCACTCCTCCTGACCCTTGACCCCTTCCCGTGCTGCTTTGGATCCCTGCTGGAGCACCATGGGGCTTCCCTGCCCCACTTCCCTGCCAGACTGCACCAGCCCCAACCTAAATGATAAGTGGTAAGCTAACTGGCTATCACTGCACTTATTGGTTAAATGATTAATCCTTTAACCTTTCACATCCCTAGATCAAATAGCATACATTTGAGAATGGTAACAGAGCATTAAAAAGCTTAATTCATTAGAATTTTTTCATATAAAGCATGCTAGATAAAGCCTTACTTTGTCCGGAGTTAGATTCTCTAGGGCTGGTTGGTTTTCCCCATCCAGTGGGTGAAGAGTAACCGAGGGCGAGGGACTATTTGTGTCTGGTGCTACTGTAAGACGAAACCTATCCAATAGCGAGTAAAGTCTTTGGTGTCTGAAAATAGATACAGAAGTCAGAATATATTGTGCTCATAATCATCATGTATACAATTTTATTTGCATGTATACCGAGGCAATAAACATACACTTTCAATTTTCAGTATATGAAAAATGAATGAGAGAGTGTCAATTCAACATGTCATACCGGTGATGTTCCAAGGAAGTTTTAAATTTAGCCTAACATTTTAGTATTACCTTTAAACTCAATTCTCTCTACAAGGTGGACAGGTGCACTTAACTGAAAGTTAAAGTACATGGAAGTCTAAGTTAATTCTGCATTACATGCTGTAGTCTGGCTTGCAATTTTTTAAAATAATATGTTCTATAAATAAGATAAACCAATATGGGTTGGATGAATGGACTGTAAGGTGGACAGAAAACTGACTGGAGCATCAGGCTCAGAGGGTAGTAAACAATGGTTCAAATGTCTAGTTGACAGCTGGTATCAAGTATAGTGCCCCAGGGGTCAGTCTTGGGTTTTGTTCAATATCTTCATCCACGACCTGTAAGATGGCATAGAGAGCACCCTCAGCAAGTCTGCAGATGACACCAAGCTGGGGGAAGTTGTAGACAAGCTAGAGGGTATAGGGCTAGGATTCAGAGCGACCTAGACAAATTGGAGGATTGGGCCAAAGGGACTCATGAGGTTCAACAAGGACAAGTGAAAAGTCCTGCACTTAGGATGGAAAATCCCATGCACCACTACAGGCTGGAGGCTGACTGGCTGGGCAGCAGCTCTGCAAAGAAGGACTTGGGGGTTACAGTGGACAAGAAGCTGAATATAAGACAGCAGTGTGCCCTTGTTGCCAAGAAGACTAACAACATGCTGGGCTGCACTGATAAGAGTGCTGCCAGGCGATCAAGGGAACTAATTATTCCCCTCTATTGAACACTGGTGAGGCCACTGTGGAGTATGTGTTCAGTTTTGGGCGCCCAATGCAGAAAAGTGGACAAATTGGAGAGTCCAGTGGAGGGCAACAAAACAGTTAGGGGACTGGGCACATAATTTATGAAGAGAGGGTGAGGGAACTGGGCTTTATTTAGTCTACAAAAAAGACGACAGAGAGATAGAGGGGATTTAATAACAGCCTTCAACTACCTGAAGAAGATGGAGCTAGACTGTTCTCAGTGGTGGCAGATGACAGAACAAGGAGCAACAGGTCTCAAGTTTAGGTTAGATATTAGGAAGAATTTTCTCACTAGAAGGGCAGTAAAACACTGAAACAGGTTACCCAGAGAGGTTGTGGACTCTCTATCCTTGGACATTTTAAAGATCTGGCTAGATCTAGTTGAGGACTGTCCTGCTTTGAGCAGGGGGTTGGATTAGATGACCTCCTAAGGTCCCTTCCAACCCTAATTTTCTATGATTCTATCATCTCGTTAGCGAGAAATCCAAATTTTTACCGTATAATGAACATGACTCTAGGAGAAGTTATCTACTCCCAAGCAGAAGAACCAGAAGGCATACTTTGATGAGTGTTCAGATTGCTCCTCCAAGTATTCTTTTAGAAAGATAACTCCAAATTATGGCATGCTCATTAGATGCTCCTTACCCATAACTCAGTAAATACACTCAGTATGCCAATCATTAAGATGTACTACTGCTTTATATGAAAGGTAGTTTTTAAAGCTTGAAGGCTTGTGTTCAGTCAGTGACTGATTCTGGTACTCTAGCAAACTCCTCAGGCAAAAAGCAGACAAAAATCCTTCTTATTATAGTGCTCTTTTCCTTCTATCTAAATGAAAGCTTCTACTAATACCCACCTAGCTGCTAAATCCTTATGTATAAAAAATAGACGTACAAAATAATGGATAAACCATACAACAAGCATAGAGGCACAGATACTGCAGGTTCTAACTCCATACACCCCAGAAAGGAAATGAGGATAGAGACAACTCAGAGGCCCCTGTAGGTGCAAAGATAGTAAAAGCACAGGTGCAAGCTCCAGAGACACTGGTAGCCAAAAGAATTCCAACTTGAAATGGATGCATGTGTATACCAACACTGGAAGATACAACAGCAAACACTCTGAAAAGCCATGCTTTTTGGTAGAAAATTATCTTTGCATCTGCAGTTACCAAGAAAGACTGACTGAAAGAAACTTAATGCAGAAACTACTTAAGTACTGGAAGTCTCCATTATGTCTCCATTGCAGACAGTTTACCCATCAATCACTATTTTCTAACAATTTTTTCTTTGTAAAAATTTTGTAAAAATTAAGAAATTATTATAATGTAAAAATTAAGAATTTGAATACATATTGTGCAACTTTGTGTGTGTAGCATTTCTTCCTAGTTAGTAAAAAGCTGTTTAAAAAATTTATTAGAAGGTGACACCTGGCTGCAAAGCAACATGTCATAAATGATTACTAATAAATTTTAAAAACCTTAAAAAGCCTTTCCTTAGGAAATTACCATATTTACTTGAATCCAAGAGATCAACATCAGGGAAAAAAGAAACTTCACTTTACATTTGAGTACCAATCTGGAACAGAGCTATGGCTCTAGCTCCCACCCAGGGGATGACCCTGCAGTGCAGGGGCAGGAGGGTGAGTATGGTGGAAACTGTGTGGTGTGGGATGGCTGGGAGGCAGGGCGGGATGCAGGGGAGATCATGTGGTAAGTGTGGAAGGAAAAGAGGAAGTGGGGAGCACAGTGCAGACTATGCCATGTGAGGTCTGGGGAGAGCTGCTGGGGAGGTGCCACTACCACTACTGCCTGGACAGGGCCTGAGACAGTGTGCTCCATACCCTGAGCCAAAGCAGGAACCAAAGCTGCTGAACTGGGAAATCAGCAGTAGGGGGAAGCAACTGGGGGCTGGGAGTGGGATGTATTTAAAGATGACTCTCCAATAACACCGGTAAATGACGGGTAACTAGAAAGCACAAAAGGAAAGGCAAGTTTTAGCTCCATTTAAAATTCAGGTTTTCTGCTTGAAGATACCAATTGTCAAATCATGACTTTACACGACTCTACAATATTGTAAATCATGACTGTAGAATCAATCCAGCCTGTTACCTTGTTGTTATTCTTACTCAAGCTGCACCACAAGGTACAGGGGAAAATTAATTTACAACAACTAAGTTTAGCCTTAGTAATGGAGGTAAGTATTCTTCGTACTGAGCCCTTACAGCCCCAGATCTTAGATGCTTCTCCTCAGCCTGCTTTCCATTGAAGTTGATGCCCCCACTAGCAGTGGTGCAGAGGAGTGAATCCAGCTCCTGGTTTTTACAGGGCCAAAGCACAAGCAGACAATTTGTATCCTTCCATATAAGCATATTATAATCTGGAACCTACCTAAATCACAGCAGAAGTTTGTGGCACAGTGGTGCCTTTAATCTTCCTCTTTTTATTCCATGTCCTCCTCCCCCCGCCCCAGCACTGAGGGGCCAAGAGGCAAAAAATGCAGCATTAATTGCCCCTTGGCCACTCAGCATAGGGGCGCACAGCAAAGAGTGCGAGATTAAAGGCATCACTGCACCGTGAACTTCCACTGCAATTTAGGTTGGTCTCCCTAAATTATAGTACAGTTGGAAGATTAATGTATGCAAGTTTAACTGACTGTTAAAACAAACAAAACCAAAAAAAAAAAAAAATGTGAATTGACCTATTAGCCCTTTAACTACGCTAGGAAATGTAAGAATCACTTAAGAATTTAGTGTTTAGGGGATGAGTTTATACTAGCACTTTTCCCCCTTCCCCACATAAGAGACCAGCAAAAAAGATTCTTTGAGATCTTAACACCACCTTGCTGCTTCAGTTCTCCTAAATTCACCCATATTGTAAAACAGATTTTTGAGAGGTAAAGCACTCTAGTTGAAGATGTGAAACATAGTATGCATTAATTTGTTTCAATAACAGCAACCTATTAACATCTTACCTTGCTCCCAATCCACTGTTTTGAAGGTATTCTTGAATTCTATCCAATTCTTCAACTGGTAATTGAGCAACACTGTTCTGTAGGAAACAGTGACAAAGCAATAGAAGGCAACAAAATAAACAATAGTCATACCTATTTTAAACAGAGAAATAACATATGTACATATTAAAAGAACACAACCTGTACCAAAGAGTGCAGTCAAATCCCCCAGTAGGGATAGCCAATCAACCTAAGCACCAAAAAGTTAGTGCCACAAAAACGTAGCAAGAAAGGGGCTCACTATTCAACTTGAGCCCTCCAACCAGGGCAATAGAAGAATGCTCATCTTCCCCCCTACCCATAGCAGAGCTGAATCTATGACAGTCTGCCCTCACCCCTGTGAGGGGAAGGGCAGGCTGCCAGTGATCAGCTGGCAGCAGCTGCCAAGGATGGCAGGGGTAAGGAAAGCTACTCTCCTCACCAGCCCCCTCCCCACTCCCAAAAATTCCTCCCACCCCTTGCATGGTCCTGGGTCTCCCTGGAATGATTCAAGCTACAGGGGAACGCTCTTGGACAATTCAAGTAGTTCAAGAACCCCCTGACTCCCAAATACAGCGGTTCCCCCTACCCCAGTCTCACTGATCAGCTGATCAACAGGACCCAGCAGAGACAACTCCTGGACACACACCCCTGCCTGCAACCCAGGACCAGGCTCACTGTGCTACCCTCTAGGGAGGCTTGTGCCCCAGCCAAATCTTGCAAAAACCTGGCTAGCACAGTGGTGCTGGCAACCTTAACCATCCCAGGGAGAACGCAGGCAAGCTACAAGGAAATGCCTTCTTCCCCTTGCAGAGGCCTGAAGAGACCCAGGTCTGTTGAAGGGGCACGGGACACTGACAATTGTGTGAACAAGTCTCACAACTCTCTGCATGCGTTTAAAGAGCAGGAATCAGCTGGGCACTATTCGACACTGCAGTAGGGTGCCAGCAGGGCTCCCTGACATTTCACCGCTGAGTGGGCCATCAGGGAGCCAGTGTTCTCCCTTCCTCCCTTCCCACTGAAGCGAGGACTAGAATGTAGAATCGTGGGATACTGGGGGTGCACAGGACCCCGACCGCCAGAGAAACACATCATCATTACAAGTGGCGCTAGAAAACTTCTCTCTTCAGAGGAACTGTTGGTGATACTATCTTTAACTTGAAAGAGCTGGTTTTCTTCCTTCAAAAACCATTTTCACACCTGTACACTGTGTGCGTGTGCGTGTGCGTGCTGAGAAAAAGGCAGTTTTCCCAATACAAATATAATGCCTGTCTATGGTCTCAATCACATGCTAAATACACATACTCTAAATGAGAAATACGGATTTTTCCAGTCAAGTCATTAAAAACTGTCCATTAAAGACATGCTTTCATTAAAAATTACATTCAAATTGCTAATATTAGCAAGTCTAGTTTAAAGACAAATATATTTGCTTATTTTCCCACCTGTAAGGTTGCAGCCAACAGCATTTCTACTCGACGACAAGCAAGTGTGTCAACCATGCGAGCCAGCACACGAAATGGAGTACATAAAAGCTTATCCACATACAACATTAAGACAGCACCAGATTGGCTGAGATGAATCCCCTCCAGACATTGCAGGGTCTTCTTTAGAGTTGTTGGCTAAATAATGAAACAAAACAGTTAAATCAGTTTTAACATGCAGCTGTGTTAAAGTATACACAAAAAGGTACTGGAACAAAAAAAATGGACTCTGCTAATCAAGGAACTGGGTTTTTATCTTTATGAGCTCACAGGCTTAAGGAATAATTGTTATAAATCAAGTGTAGTAGATAAATAACCAAATGTCATAATTATTAATAGATTATTTGAAAAATAATATAATCTCTTAGGTTTACTTTATTTTTTAAATTTTAGAAAGTAAAAAGGACAATACTTGTTGAACAATAATTGTGCTACTTTAACTGTGCCTACAACCTTATGCTTCTACTACAAATGTGCAGTCTGAAGTGCTGAATGAACAAATTATGCGATCAGAAGTCCAGACTTCAGCGTAGTTATAGAAAAACAAAGGTAGAGAGTTGAGAGACAGAGAATTTAGAAAGTGATATATTTTAAATGGTGAGAAAAAAAATTAAAACTAAAGCAGAGACTGAAGAATGGAGACGAGCAAGACAGTAAAAAAAGCAGCATCTTATGAAATTCAGTTGTGTTTAACATATAACAGACTGTGCATATTTAGCAGTAGAGGGGAGGGGAAGGTAAAGAAGTGAGAATGGAAGTGGAGGGATTATAGCAGTAATTAAGAGCAGAAATAATATTTCAGAAGCTCAGTACCCAATACCTGCATAAGGGGACAGAAATACAAGATAACTATTTTGCTTTATGAGCAGTTTGTGAAAATCCAGTAAAGTACTTGTAAATTAAACCCTAGCTACCTTACTTTTGAAAAATATATTTGAATAATAGAGCTTTTTCTTAAAAACAAAAACAAATTAGAAAATCTAATTTAGGATTATTTAGCTCTGTCCACTTCCAAAAACACATGAACACCAACCCTCCACTTTATAGCAACCACCCCATGCTTCTGACTGGACTTAGATAATTAAGTTTTTCAAAGGAATCAGGAGCAAGCTGCTATGAAAAGACTGCTCAGAAATCTGCAAGAAAGCACAGCCCATTAATAAGCATGAGCCAAAATATGGATTTTTATTGCTCGTTAGCCTTGTCAAGTTTCACATGGAAGTGAACTGGAACCTATTCTTCCTTAGGAAGCAGCAGCAGAACTGTTACCTAATTTCCCATCTGTTATAACCAGAGCCACTAAGTAAAATAACAAAGAAAACGGAACGAAAACAAAATTGAGGAATTAAATTTCACTCTTATTACTTATAATGATGCACAGAAAGGAGCACAATTTGACTAATTCCTTGTTCAAGTTATGCAAGCAGAAATTAGGGGTGTGGGGTTCACTTTTGTTAAAGTGAGCACATGTAATATAGGAACTGCTGAGACAAATATGGAATCTATGTTCTTTTTATAAACACTTCCAAAATAAAATTACATGGGAGTTGATTAGATTTTCATTTCTGGGTCTTGTACATGTTTTTCAAATATAGTTTGTTCTTGTTAACTATGACATTATTAAGGGGGGTCAACTCAGACTTACAGTTGCGAGGTTCTCACACCGAGACTGAATAGCCTGGATAAAAAGACCACTGGCAGCCGAATTCCTGTGAACAGCACTAATAAAGTCTTGTACTGGAGGCTCATGAGATAGATTAATCAGATCTTGAACATGATTCACAATAAGCCAGGTCAAATGTTCTGAATCATGTAGATTTTGACACTATGGGGGAAAAAAAGTAAAATTGATTCCTAATCCCAATATTACTGACTGTAAGCATTTCATGTCTGAAAAAAATCTGAAGCAATACAATGTAAAGTAAATACTCATTTATGCATAAAATAATTATCTTTATCAGAGCCTATTTCAACATTTTATCAATCATTTGATTGGTCAAGCACTTGTTTTTCAAGTTCATTTGATCTTGTTGCAAATAATTTGAAGTCAATATCCATTACTTTGCAGATCATGAATCCAGGTAAAGAACAAAGAAAAGGGAAAAAAGCCAAAGATCCTGCAAAAAGCCAAAGATCCTGCATTTAATACTGTTAAAAAGAATGATGGATTTATAGTATATGGCAGAACCATTTCTGACATTTATTTTTCCTTTTAAAACAACTGCACTATGTCTTTAACAGTTAAATGTTTTTCACATAGGACCAAATCACTTCTGGAAATAGTAACAAAAAAAATCAGTAGATAAACCCATTCATGCAACTGCTTCAGAGCGGGCACTTGGGAGCTGGCCTCTCCAACAGAGCCTGAATAAAATTAGGAAGTAACATAGCAGAGTTAAACTCTTAACTTGTGTAAAGGACAAAAATAAGAATTATGAGGTGAAACACCACCAAGAGCTCCAGTAGAGGTACTGAACTTCATAGAGAGGTAAAGTAAGGCTGGAAGGGACCTCAAGAGATCATCTAGTCCAACTGGGGCTCAAACCTGGGCTTAACCTGCACCTAAGATCATATGTACAAGTGTACAATTTCCAAAAGATTATTCTGTTACTTAAAAAGCATCCCTTTTTAGAGGCTCATTCACTGAAGACAGAGAAAATGCCTAAGGTAATACATTTAGTATTTACAAATCATACTAATAATCATAATGAGAAAGACATAGTAAGAAATCCACAGTAAGAAAGAAGTAGCTGATTTCTACAGTGGCATCTGATATCTCAACATACTTGCTAGCTGCCCAGGAACTTTTTCACTTCTCCCCTATAGCAATTCACATTTAAAATAATCACCATGTCCACATCAATGACAAAAAACAGCCTGTCAACTGAACTAAGATTCGAAATGAAGTAAAAAAAAAATAAATAAAATTTAGTTCTAAACTTACAACATAGTCACAAAAAAGAATAAGTGCTCCTCTTCGTACGATCTCGCGATTGCACATGCAAAGTTTGGATTCTGAATCAGACTCATCACTGTCTCCAGATATCTGAGGACTGAGCAGTTTAGTACTGGAAAGACTATGTCTCCTGCAGAAACACATTACATTTTGCTGTTAAATTTTTTATAAGAACAAATACTTAAATTTTTCATTTTAAACACTTCAATTTGAAACAGATCTTTCCCTTTGTATTAATTCTTTATTCTCTTACAGAACATTATCACCCTTCTTGTTCAATATGTATTCCAAAGGGGCTGCTAAAATCATCAGCATAGGGAGATCAGTGACACGATCAATATACCGACAAAATCTAGCTCAACATCTTCCTATCCCATACCGTAAGAGTGCTCAAGCACCTAATATACCTAATACAGGGAAATCCCCAACAGAGAAAATAGAGGCAATGTTTGTTGTCTAAAGAAACAACAGGAATAAACGGCAGAGGTTTAATTAACCTCTTCACTAATTCAGAACACTAAGGGTTCCTCTGCACTTAGTTAAGTATGGATGACAGCAGTGAGGTCTGTATCTGCAAGACAATACCTTGAACCCTATGATTAGGAAAAGATTTAATAATCATAGAACCATAGAAAATTAGGTTTGGAAAGGATCTCAGGAGGTCATTCAGTACAACCCAATGCTCAAAACAGGACCACCCCCAACTATATCATCCCGGTCAAGGCTTTGTCTAGCCAAGTCCTAAAAACTTCCAAGGATGGAGATTCCAAAACCCTTCTGAGTAACTTATTCCAATGCTTTACTACCCTCCTAGTGAGAAAGTTTTTCCCTATTATCTAACCTAAACTTCCCTTGCTGCAACTTGAGATTGTTGCTTCTTGTTCTCTTATCCTTCACCACTGAGAAGAGTCTAGCCGAGGGGTGAGCAAAATATGGCCCACAGGCCAGATCTGGCCCACAGACAGACTTAGTCCCGCCTGGCCAAGGAACTGAGGGACAATCTGGCCCATACCGTGTCCTGCCACTTCCAGGCATGCAGTAGGGCTGGGGTGGCTCCACAGCTGGACTGCATTTCTAGGCAGCGGCAGTTCCTTCCAGCCCCATGTCACCTGCAAACTTGCCGATGGTGCCCTTCATCCCGTTCGCAAGGTTGCTGATGACTATATTAAACAAAGCCAGCCCCAAGACTGACCCTTGGGGCACTCCACTTGATACCAGCTGCTAACTAGACATCTGAGCCTGATGATCAAGCCAGTTTTCTAGCCACCTTACAATACATTCATCCAACCCATACTTCCTTAGCTTGCTGGTGAGAATGTTGTGGGATACTATCAAATACCTTGCAAAAGTCAAGGTACATCACATCCACTGCTCTTCCTGCATCCACAGAGCCAGTCATCTTATAACAACACCTCTAGTATTAATTTAATAGAATATCAGTATAAATATCAAGCAGTGAATATTTTAAGTACTTAGAGGATAAAATAAGTTGCTAATACTGATCTGTAAGCACAAGGGTTCTGGGATCTGACTGCCCCTACTTTAGAACGTGTCAAGTTATATTCAAAAGAGGCAGAGTCTCCTCCACTTAAATAGGATAAAATTGTGGTAGACTTCTCTGGAAGGGCCATTAATTATGGCCTATTATCTGCCTTGTACTGAAACAGATTTTACTGGCCTAAAGGCACCCTGCAAAACTGAGTCTATACTTTCACATACAAAGCACTTAGTGCATGCTTAGAGCATGTGACATTCACAGCTTGATATTTAAACTGATATTCTATTAGATTATTAGCAAACTGATTTTTTTAAAATCTATGCCTAAGTGTAGGTTTGTGATCTTTTCTTTCAGATACAGACCTCAACCCCATCATCCACACTACTGTCACACAAAAGGTTCAGACACACTATGTCAGTTACTCTTATAAAAAGGTGTAGTAACTTTATTATGTGGAAAAGTTACTACATGGGATGTTATGTACCTGCTCCCCGAGTCCAGGAATGCCAAACATATGGCCCACAGGCCAGATACAACCCACAAGGGGGTCATCCATCCCATGGGACTTCTCACGTGCTGAACCACACACCGCTGCAGGCTGTATTTGGCTCATGTACTGGGCTTGTCACCATGGTTACAAGAGTCCCAGCAGCAGTAGTATTAATCCCCATAGCTGTTGGAGCTGCTGTTTCAGCATGGCTCTAGAACCCAGGGAGTTAACACCACTTGCACATCAACCCCTTCCCCTCCTTGCTCTCTGCCCAAAGTCAGGATTGTTAGTCACCCCAATGACTCAAATCAGCAGCAGGGGAAAAGAGGCAGCTAGCAGCAGCACTGTTAACTCTCTGGATTCCAGAAACACTAAAAGAGCCTCAAGCAGCTACAAGGTTTAATGCCACTACTGCCATTCCCAGAGCCAAACGAGTCTAGCACTCCTGTCCCAATCATTTTAAACCCCAGGGTAGGCATCTGCTCAATGCAAACCAGCCTCCCTTCCACCTAGTAGCCAGGTGTTATAACAGCACTTATTGCAGGCAGCTATAGACTGGAAGAGTAGGTAATATTTACTTCTTACTACAGAGTAAAAACTGGAGTAAATTATTTCAGTTATCGTGTCATGCATCTATACCCAGATTGAACTACTGCAATGTTTCTACTCTGATATATTAATATTCTAAGACTATGTGAAAACAAGCCAATTCTGAATAGAAGACTCACGCAGGTGCTGTTTACTGACTAAATTACCCTCTGTGATCTGCACTGGCTGACTACCAGGTAGAGGGAAAATTAAAATGCTGATACTGATCTACAAGTACAAGTGACATGGAATCTGACTGCCCCTTCTTCAGTACATGTTAACATTTGTATTCAGAAGTGGTGGCGTATCCTCCATTTGAACAGGAGAAATTTCTAGCAGAGCTTTCCAGAAGGGCCATCAATTATGGAGTATAATGTCTGGTTTGTTCTGAAACAGATTTTACTGTCCTAAAAACATCCTACAAAGACTGAGTCTATACTTCAACATGCCACATTATTTCTGCTTGTAAAAATCTAAATAGCATGTCACTTAACAAGTTATAGGTCCATACAATGTTTTGCTTAACAACAGTGTCACACAGGCTACATAAAAAAAAACAACAACTTTGAACCGACTGCAATACCTAAAGATAGTCTGAATCAGTCCTACAATTGCATACCCCAAATGTCATGAAACAGCCTTACTTTGGAGTCTGATGCACCTCAGACCACCAGCTGTAGTTAGTGTAATTGACGAGAAGAAGGATTTGACACCAGAGCAGTACCAAGGATGGATGCGTGGGAATCATGGCCTGAACAAGACCACTCAGGCTTTCAAGAGTATAAAAACTACCATCAGATCCATCTCCTGTAAAAAGCCTGGTGGCTGCTGCTGTGATTCTTCTGAATGTTCCTGAAAAAGAAAAGAAACATTAAAAGGGACTGTAAGCAAGCTAAAATGTGTACTGAGAAGTATATATTTGTACTGAGAAGTAATCAAAAAGACAATGAGTGGCTACTTCAAAATCCAGCTATGTCACTCAGGTGAGGGAGATAAATTGCCTGTCTCCTTTCATCCTTTTTTGTCCCTACTGGGAAGGGGCAGGGAGGAAGAAACAAACAGAAGGGAGGTGCTCTGTTTGTGGGCCATTCCTGTAACAAAGGCCCCTTTTTTCTGAAAAGGCAAGTAAGAACAGGGGGAAAAGTATTTCTTAACTGCTTCTCAGATGCAGAATATCTAAGGTAAAGCAACAGAAAAAAAAGGAGCTCCGCATGACTGCTCTGTCTGCAAGGCAAAGCATCAGAATGAAGCCAAATGGCTTCCATGCACTGTGGACAAGTCAGAACTGCTCTGTATTGGGGTTGGAGTCGAGTGTTCTCAGACAGAGGAATACCAGAATCCAGAACACGTTCCATGTATTTTGAAATTGCAGTATCATCCCGCAACTGCTGCCATCTCCACATATACTAACTTCATGTGCAGCAAGCGTGCCATCTAGTGACCTGGAAGGTAGTTAGCTGTGTTGATTTGAAATCAGGCCAGAAGGTAGGGTAGAGAGGCACCTTATAGATCAACTAAATCAGAGACACTTTAGCTTTCATGAACCCAAACTCACTTCATCAGATAAAAATTTGGCTCACAAAAGCTTAATCACCGATTTCGTTGATCTACAAGATGCCTCTCTACCCACCTCCTATCTAGCGGCTTGCCTTGGTCATGAACATAGATAGCTTCATGTTTTCCATTAGTTAAAAAGATGTCCTCAGCTATGTCCTCTGGTTTCCCAACTGTTTAAAATAACTTAATAAAATTTAGCAACCGTAGCCAGGCAGTTTCAAGTACTGTTATATGCAACACACAAACAGCAGTCAGGACAATATATGGCCATAGCTCAACAATACTGTTTTGATAGTACTTTCCATGTTTCCCAGACAAAAACTGCAGGAAGAGGGAGCCATGGTCAATGATACCAAAAGCAAGTGTTACAAACTCATGACATCCAGCATTAAGTCTAAACTTAAAGCATGTTAAAGGCCTGGAAAACACACAGTTAATACACACAAATACTCTTCAGTGATGGTGTGGGTCGCAGTGACGGACAATGGCATGAGAAGGGCACCAACATATCAGGGCTGCTCAGTGCCACAAAGCAGTGGGGGAAAACAGCTACAGCTGGACCTGCATCCTGGGGAGCAAAGGGGGCAGGGGAGCGCTGACTTTCCATGATAAAATAAACAAAACAGTGAAATGCCAAAATATATAGGTATTCATAATTATAACAAAATAAATTCTAAAGGCACTGGGTAGGCTTCCAAATTCCTTTAAAATTGTAAATATCAATAAAATATTGTGTTCAACTGGTATCTATATTCATTTTAAAATTGCAGAAAAATGTGGATTTGGGGGTTTAAAAATCAGAGAATTTTGGATTTTTTTAAACAGGGAAAAATCAGGATCCCTGGTTATGAGCAATAAATAGTACCCGTGTTCCTAAATAAAAATAATTTTGAGGTTAGACTTCTCACGTTGTGATGATTGCTTGGATGATTTAAACATGCCCTGCTGTCAAGCATCTAAGTCGTTATGTAAGAGAGCCATTCAAGAGCCAATTACACACATACACCTTAATACTATGTATGAATAATTTCCACGCTCTTTGAATAGGCAATAGGCAAGTTGTGAGGTTGCTAAACTTTGTTTCCCCAACAGTGCAAACCAGGAAAAGCAAAGTAATAAGCAGTTAAGTGATGATTCGATACCATCTGCTCTCCAGACATCAGTTCTTAATTTCAGCTTCAAAAATCTTAAGGCCCCAACATCCCACATCACCAAACAGGGCTATGAGGAGAAGATGGGAGGCAATGAATGCATGTTTCCCTCCAAGTGCTTAGAGAGACAATATTAGAAATCCAGCTCAGAGAAAATTTCTCCTCTGGAAAATGGGACACTTTACACAGAAGGGGTCTAACCAACTCTTTCTTTCCAAGCCAAGCAGTAAGGAAAGTGTTAAGGGAAAAAGTGAGAAGCCTTAGGGTGGTTTACTAGAAAGGAGTTTGATAAAAACTCTTAACCACCATGTGGGGAAAAGGAAAGCCTGGCAAGCAGGGTCAGGACAGGAATAAAAAAATATTTTATTATTATTCCCTTTAATAGAGGGGAAACACAAGCCCAAGAGACTGGCAATGGAGCTGGGATACAGGTCTGAGTAGCCAAGCTCCTGCTGATCCAATTGCTCCCAAGTGCTTGCTCCTGGGCCTACTGCACAAAAAAAAAAAAAGCTGCATGGCCCCTGACCTGATCTCACCCCACACTTCCCAACCCCAGTTTCAAACAAGAGAACTGGGATTTTTCCATCATGGATGATTATGCAACTCCATTTCATCAATGTTTTTAACAATTATTTGTTGACAAAAGCACTACAGAAAAAAGTTACTTGCTGTGAGCAGAAGAACATGACTTCCACAAGGGCCAGGAAGCCAGACCTGCTGTGAAACCAGGAATAGAGATCAATAACTCAAGCTGAAACTCTTCTGTCCTTCTCCATTCACACCACTCCTTCTATACCTCACACTCTTGCAGTCTTGGTAATGGAGATGCAGGTTTGGCTCCCCTCCAGTAAGCCAAAGGGAAGACTGTTAGAGAAGCAGCCACCAGAATATCGGAAGCGCTACTCTCCAGCTCAGCTCTCCTACCCATCTTCCTATTCACTGTTAACAAGGGGGATTCAGAAAAGGCAAACAACTGAAGCTGAAGTCATCAAATCCTGGGACGTTACAATTCAACTACAAAGGCATCAGCCCAAAGAACTGAGCAGCTCCAGCATGCATCTATCAGATGGAGTCCATTTATCCAAATGTGTATGCTGTCAGAAGTTGTTTGGCTATAGGAACCCTCTGAAAAAGGAGACTGTCGAAGCAAATTTTCTAACAAAGTGGACAATCACAGCAAAAGAATTTCTTAGGAAAGACTTCAAGGAATAAAGGCAGTAGCTAAGCACAGCTGTTCCGGATGGGTTGCAAACATTAAGAG
The DNA here is from genome assembly GCF_000455745.1 of Alligator sinensis. Taxonomy (NCBI): domain Eukaryota; kingdom Metazoa; phylum Chordata; order Crocodylia; family Alligatoridae; genus Alligator; species Alligator sinensis. The sequence goes on along the minus strand of NW_005842562.1, from coordinate 531,421 downwards.
TGGCATGAAAGACTGTGCTAAAATACCTGGTACTTTTGTACACCAGCTATGCAATTCCCATTTTAGGCACAGGAAACTATAGAACAGACAGGCTAAGTGACTTGCCCGAGACCACAAAAAGAAATCTGTGGAGAAGCACAAACTTGAACCCAAATCTCCCAAGTCCCAGATAAATGTCCCAAGCACCCCACAGCACCATCCTTTTTTTGTCAATCACTGAGGGACAAGATGAAATGTTGATCAGAGATGATATTAGTGAAGACTTGAAGAGATCAGTCAGGTCAGAAAAGTATGCACAGCCTTGAAGACAAAAACAACAACCTTGAATTTTATGGAAAGGGTGTGACCAAGAAAATATGATGGTGTCAAACAAGGAAAAAGATTTTAAAATGATTCTGGATAAACTACACTAGGGCAATATTATGGAGGCCAAGGTGGAGGAATAAGAAACTACAAGACTGTCTCTGTCACATCCCAATAGGTGCCTTCTTTCTTTTCTGTACTAATGGTAAAAAGGTATATTTTGTCTTCTGTGCCCACCCCGATAAGGTAACTTTTCCTGCAGATTTAAAATGTAGGTATGACAACACCAATTAATCCTAGACTGTTTAATATTTGGGTTTAGCTATGTTCTAAAGGCTTGTGGGACAGTACCATGCCAGAAGACAGGCACTTGCACTCTCCTTCTCTCAGGCCCTCAATATCTGCTCTTCTGCAGTTCTCGGTAGTTCCCCCAGGTAGGGGACTAAAAGAGCCAAGAGAACATTTATCAGAATTGTTAGGAATAAGCTGGCATAGATCGCCACTCAGTGTACCATTAGGAAAGACAGAAGCCATGTTTATTAAGACCCCTCTCCTCATCTTGATGAGCTACACATCCCAAGGTTTCTAGAAATTAAGAAAAAGTGAATGAGATTTGAGAATTTCCATCTCTCTGATGCTTGTATTAGAGCAGTGCTTAAAAGCCACAACCAGAGTGGGTGCCCATCCGTGCACAGTAAGATGTTATAACAAGTATAGCTCCTGCTACCAACTAAATAGATAGGACAAACAAAGGGTGAGAGAAGTATAAATGTTTAAATCTCAACTATTGTGTCATTCACTTCCCAAGGGTAAAGCACTTATTCCAAAACAAGAGCTTGTATATGTGGTTATATAGAAACAGCTATTCCGGAACAAGTGCTCCCAATATGTTTGCACAGACAGAGCCTACATGATTCACAAATGAACAGAACTAGGCTGAATGACTGGGGAAGGTAAAAGGCTGACAGGCATGAAGCCCTGCACATAGACAGAATTCAAGCACCTGGTAGAACCTCACTAAAAAAAAAAAATGTAAAATAAAAGGCCTCAAGATGCCCAAGGAGATATTGATAGCTCAAACCCCACAAAGCTGTCATAATCCTTCAAAAATAATACTTACCCCAGAGGAGGTTTACCCTTCTGAATAGAGAGAGGAACCCAGGACTGGGGCCCTTAGTGCTAAAGGAGAAACTCTGGGGTAGAGGAGGGATACTTTGCCTACCTTTTTGGGGGAGGGGGCTGAGCTGGTTCCAGGATATCCTCATCAGAAAACAAGGCAGACTGGTAAGACTGTGCAAGCCAGAGGAGCAGAGCATGTGTACCCCAGATGGTGGATCAGACCAAGCCGTCACAGGGAAGGGGATAGGAGACACGTGGAGCAGCTGCAGGTGGCTTAGGCTGATCTGTGCTAGCTGGCAATGCTCCAGGAGAAGCTCTGGTGCTACTGTGATCCCCTTAGGTCAGTGGGGAAACAGCATGTGGAACAGCAGGCTGGTGGCAGAACAAAGGCCATACTAAGCAGGAACCAGTCTGCTATGCTGCCAGGGGCCAGGTACTGCAGGCTGAAAATCAGAAGGAAAAAGGAAGGTCCCAGTAGCCAGAAATCAAAGAAAAGGGCAGAGAATGCAGAGAGAAGAAAGGCTGCAGCGGCTAGCTGTGTAGACAGGAAATTAGAACTAGAGGGAAGAAGGCTTGTTCTCCTAGAGCTAATGTTCAAGCACCTAATGAAAGGAATGCCTAGGACCACTTTTAAAACTGAAGTGCCTTTCTAACCACATGGTTGGAACAGAACTGCCAGACGTATTTGTATTTCCATAGGATCATGGAAAGCTAAGGCAACCTTGGCAAGATTTTAACCTTATATTTGCAAGGCTTGTATTTAAAATCTTAGATGGCTTGGATGTCTGTAACAAGCCTCATCAGTTTGGGTGAAATATGGGAAACCCAGCCCAAGAGTTGAGAGTGACTGGCTTCTCTTAACTGGAATCTTTTAGACAATTAAAAAGAAAGCTTAAATGGAAGAAAATTATTATTTCTAGAACAAACTAGAAATAATTGAGCATGGAAATGTCCTAGAAGGGGTACACACATAACAAAATTTGAAAAGGCTGTCTGATGGAGACATGCAATATCTTGAAGAGGAAAGATCTTTTGTACACAGCCAGTATCCTCAAAACAGACAAATTTTAAAACTCAAAACAACTGATTTAGAACGAGGAAGAATTTCCCTTATGCTACAAAACAACTTTTTTGAAATTATTACCTGATTTGAAGATATGTATAAGGCACATAAGCAGTGTGCCCAGCTCTTGGCAATAGAAAGTATGCTGCTGCTCATTCATATCCACTTTCAACTGTTTATGCACAATGTCTTCCAGAAGAATGCCCACTAGCTGTAATAAGAACCTAGAAAGAAACAAACAACACACACAGTACTTCTGTTAATTTTATGTACTTAAAGTATCAATATAAACCAACTAGATCAACATGAATTGTTCCCTATGGAAGCTGTAAACAGCAGTGAGAAAAAAAGCCCTCAAAAACACATGTACTTGTTTTCTCATCTGTTCCAAGTTGGTATTTTCCTACTCAGTTAAACTTTGGAATGTTTCCCTGAAAAAAATAATATTGCAGAACGTATTTTTAAATTGTTCTCCCCTAAATCTTTTTTCTTCCTCTGTCCCCAAGGATCATGATCTTGGCTTCAGTCAAATGTATTTTTCAAAGCAGAATTTGATCAAAATTGCTGTGTTTATTTTCCCCCCTCAAAGTGGGAGGATGGCCCAAAGTCTTAGTTCTACAGCTCCCAATCTCTATCAAAATCACTGATAACCATCTTATTAAATTGCCCACCTTGCATTTAACATGAAGCAGACAGCCTCTCAAGACATAAGAGATGAAATAAGAGGCACTGAGACTAGACTATTATGACCAGTTTCCTACCTTACACAAAATCTTGCTCTCATCCCAGTTTGAGGACCCCCAACACCGTACCACCAAGCACTACCATCTCCCCTGTGGCTTCCACATCCTTAGCAGGCAGCAGCATTAAATCACCTGAAGATGGCCAATGGAATAATCATTCAAAAGCCAAGGATGAAATTAAAAGCCTACCTGCCAAGTCTCAAATTCACCCTGTACCATTCCTCAATTAGCCTCTAAGGGTGCAGACAGACATAACATTCAAACCATCTCAAGAATGTCACCGATTGGGAACTGGTTCACAACCGTCACAACTGAGAGGTGCCCACACCTACACAGCCAAAGTATCTCAGTAGAAGTCTCCTTTTAGGTACTCCAGTGTTGCTAAGCTGCCACCAGGGGGTGGCAGATGGGCTTGGTAGTGAATACTGAGCCCATTTTGCCTTTCAGTGGCAAGTGTCCCAGTTTCCCCAAAATTCCCTGAGCAAGGGAGAAAGACCCTGATTAGCTGAACACCAAGGAAAAAGAAGATGGTCAATAGCCCACAACTGCAATTCTCCAATCCCCCTGCTCACTAACACTGGGTTCAATAAAGACCATTCCTGCACTTTATCACCCAACTGAGGCTGCCCAGGAGTGTGCGGCGTGGGGGGGGGGAAGGGCTGCCTGGTCCCCTGCTTCTGGGTTGCCGAGAACTGGGTGCTCTGGGACTGTCACAGTTTTCATAGCTTTTAAAAGACATTTTCCCAAGTCACTCATCAAGTTAACTTCATTCCTGGCAAAGTACCAGTTTGGTGCATCACAGGCGAATTTGGGAGTAAAGGGCTGGCTGGTTAGTTGTAGAAGAACTACCTGAATACCTGCTTCTCCCTTACCAGGAGGCTGGGCACTCTGGGGGGATGCCCAAGATCTCTTGCTCAGGCTACTGCCTTAATAAGACTTCCCTTAGGAGTGGCCAGGTGAGAAAGTGCCTGCTTCTGTGTTCCTGGAGTGCTAGGTACTTGGGGCTGTCCAGGTTTCTGGGCACGCAGAAGCAGGGGTGCCCCCTCTACCCACCTGGGCAACCCCCCAATCTAAAATCAGGCTGGGATGCCCCAAAGCCTAGTCAACTGCCACCAATGGAATGGAATGGAACTACCAAGCAGCTGGGGGAAAGTGCTGTTTAAAAGCTGGGGAGACATGGGGCAGCACTGCAGAGAATGCAACACCCCAGGAACCCTCCCGCCACCACACCTGGCCACCCCGAACCCAAAACAGCCCAGGATGGCAGACTGGGTCAAGTGCAGGCAATGCAGGTTGGGGCAATAGAGTTCTGGATGCATACCCGAGTAGCCAGCTGCCGTGCAGGGGTTGGGGCGGGGTGAGAAGCAGTGCAGTATAGGATGCCTGAAGGACTGGCCAGACACTTGTGACAGTCTAGTGTCTACAAATAAACCTGAACTGGTTCAAGGAGGACTGTTTCAAAAGTTTACCTGGATAAGTTAGGAGGTTCAAACCATTCTAAATTGGCCTATATCTCCAAAGACCCAGTCTAAATGCAACTCCATCCTCCTCCTTCACCAAAGGAAGGTGCAGGTAAATTGGACCCTACTCTTCTCATGAGATTCTCAAACCTTCACTCAGGTGGTTAAAAAAAAAAAAATATCCTGATCCTTTTCCTCTGCAGTTAAAACCAAAGTATTTTCAACTATCTCCTCTCCAAATTTTCTCACTTGCTTTGCTAAAGTCCTCCTCCTCAAGACAGTTCTTGATTCCAATTAATTGTTTGAAAAAGAAAGGTAACCCTTTCATTTTCATAAGTAAAGAAAGGAAGTCCCTCAAGATATCCTGCCCATTTGTCACTTAAGTTCCAGTGTGGAACTGAATTAGAAGGAGTCTCATGAGCCATTAAATCCATTCCCAGGAGTTTGCAAATAATCCTCAAACCACCACTTTAATCCTACATAAACACCTAAAGAAACAAGAACCCCCCCCCCCCAAAAAAAAAAAAAAACATGTAATAGGTAAAAAAGAGAAAATACAGTGTCCATGCTCTGCATGAAGCAGTTGGATAGTATTTGTTTAATGACTGCTATGGTCTTAAGATGCGCCCTGCCCTGCACTAGAGGAAGACAAAAGCCACCAGAGTTCACACCAGTCTGATTTAAGGAATAAAATTCCTTCCTGACCCTGAATGTGGTAATCAGCATGACCTTGAGCAGAAGAGCAAGATCAGCCATCAAAAAACCTTGGAGAGCTCAAAACACCAGCAGAAGCATCAGTCAAAAACCAACCAAACAACAACAAAAAAATACCACCCCAGCTTCAGCTGTAGTCAACAATTCAAAGGAATTCCTTACTGGCCTCTACTTTTGACAAGTAAAAATCCTGAAATGTAGGATCATCAGATACCTTCTACATTACAAGACAGGTTGAAGGAAGTGAGAAAGAAGAGTCAGTTTCTAAAATGAAATTATGGTTCCACTGAAGTCAGTGAGACTTGTGTCACTGACTTCAATGAGGTCAGGACTTCCCCTCCAATTTCCTACAATGCCTGGCCTTATCGACTAAGCTTGCAAAAAAAGACCAAAACAAAGACATTTCTCACCCCCCCCCCCCCCACATCTTCAATGAGGTCAGGACTTCCCCTCCAATTTCCTACAATGCCTGGCCTTATCGACTAAGCTTGCAAAAAAAGACCAAAACAAAGACATTTCTCCCCCCCCCCCCCGACATGAGATACCCACCTGCAGCTCAGCCCACTCTACCCTACAAGCTCCTTTCCCAGCTTACCACTGCTCCTCCTCTATACAAGTAACATTTAGACGTTTCTGGATACTGTGTCCAGTTACTACTGGTTATTTTTTTCAATACATCACCAAAAGTTATACAAAAGGCTATAAATTTAGCAGATAACATACCTGGAAAATGTCTCTTCAGGCATATACTTAGCCTGTTTCACCTCAAATTGGTCTTCAGGAGTGGACACATTCTCTCCATGCCGTAGTCTGTCAATTGCTTGACATGAGATTAAGTATGGGGAGAAGGAAAGCTCTTGAATACGAGACAGAACTATATCCTCTGTTGACTGAGAAATGAGAACTCTGAGGATAGCAAGTATTCCAGATATCCATAGCTGAACAGTGCTCACTGATGCCTAGTCAAAAAAAAATCACACAAGAAGAAATTCAGCACTTTTCATTTTTTTAATGTCAACTGCAACTCAGACAGAGCTACTGCAAGAATAATATATCCTATATAACAACTCAAAAGAGGTTTGTTCAAAGCAGACACAACATTTAATTCTTCTGACTTCTCATCTCCCAGAGCCTTGCTTCCCAGCAACTAGTTTAGACTTACAGTTCATGAAAATCGTGTCAGCTTTAAGACCCCTTGATGCTCTGCAACTCGAGTGCAATTAGGGGAATGTACACTTCTGCAACACTTACTTTTGTGAAAAATGTTTCGTTAAAACATACCCATCTTTCAAAAATGAAATCAAGGGATTTTCATTGTTATACAAAAATGGGATTAAATTTTTACATGAGAGAAGATCTATAAACCAATCTATGGAATTACTCTTATACAAGTAGGGAAACAATGCCCACCCACCCCCCTTCTCATCCTTGAATTACAGGGGGGAAAATGGTCAACCCGTAAGTATAATTTTCTGGCCAAACAGCACCAGGTTGGTAACTTCAGTAGAACTGGAATTCACTGCAACTACTAAAGATAATTTGTTAACAAGAATTGGGAAAGGCTATACAAGTTGCAGAAGCTTATATTAATGCCTGCTACTATTTTGCCATGTTTGAAAATATAGGATTGTCTTTTCCTTGATACACAATCTCCATAAAAGGCAGTCATAAATTTACATTGTTTACGCACAATACTGACCACTCACCATTGTTTTGGGAGTAACAAACATACTCCTTAACAGCATGTCCACGGGACGGAGAGATGAAGGAGCCAAAATTTCAAATAAAGTGTTCAATACTCCCAAAGCTTCGTGGGAATCTATGTGCATCTATTTAAAAGGACAAAAAATGCAAAGTAGTCACATGAGCACTATTGAACACAACAGCAAAATTAGCATGACCATTTTGGTTCTTTTTTAAACTGTGAAGCTTGTGCGCTCTTATGCAATAAGACTAATTTCAGGGGCAGAATCAAGAGAAATCAAAACCATTAAGTATTAAGTGAATAAATATAGTTGCATCCTTTAGTACACAGATCACCACCACCCTTTAGGAACATTTAAACAAAAAAAATACCATTTACATGTGTTTTTTTACTATATAGAATCTTTGGGAAACTACTCAAAATTTAAGTTTTGGTTTTGATACCAAAGCAACAACTGGGAAGGTATGCATTAAGGAACACCAACTTAAAATCTGCAGGTTGAAAGATAGTCTGTTTAAATTCCTACCCCAGAGTTCTACAGCTAAATTTCATGGTTTTACAACTATACTTTTCTATTCTAAACAGCATCTCTTTGCTACAGCTATATGCAAGGCCTATCCAAAAATAGTAAGGAGAAACAGGAAATGAGCTCTCACATATTGATGCTATGTGTTAGGTTAAAAATTGCTGTCCAGAAGACTTTTTTCCAGTTAACTGTGTTCTTCCTGCAGTTCAGACGTTCAGGAAGACTTCTATCCCCAATTGTATATTGAAGCTATACTTTTGGTTTTGAGATCAAAAAGGAAAGGAAGCCTTTCTTACAAGGCTTGCACAGCACACCACAAACTCATCTGGATTTTATGTTCAGTTCTGGTCACCCATGTTCAATAAATTCTCATAAATTCAAACTGGAGAAGGTAACAAAAGCTCTACTAGTTGAATAGGGGGGCAGTGAGCCTGTTTTATGAATGAAAAATGTAGAAGAGCATGGCTTGTTTTAACCTTGCAAAATGGAAGCTGAGAGAGGTTATGGCTGCTCACTACAAATACATCCTGAGAGGTAAAACACTAGGAAAAGGGAAATACTCTTTTAAAATAACGGACAACAGCAGCACAAGAACAAATAGATATAACTAGGCTAAGAATAAGTTTATACTAGAAATCAGAAAATTTCTAATCATGACAGCTGACAAACGAAGCACTGGGGACAAGAAACCTAACAAATTAAGATGAAGCTTGATATAGGAATCAAGGCGGGCAGGAGTGTCCAAAAGCCCCCCTGGCTCACCAAGGGTGTCCGGGAATGCCTGCTTGCCAAAAGGGTGGCGTACGCCCGGTGGAAGGGGGGTGTAATCTCCAAAGAGGAGTATACCTCCTCTGCTCGGGCCTGCAGGCGGGCTGTTAGGAAGGCCAAGGCGGAGATAGAGCTCGGATTAGCGTCCAGGATTAAGGATAACAAAAAGTCCTTTTTCAAATATATTGGGAGGATGAAGAAGGCGCCGGGTAATGTGGGGCCCCTGCAGGATATGCGGGGCAATCTGGTGGTTGCGTCAGAGGATAAAGCGGACCTCTTTAACCAATTCTTCACCTCCGTTTTCTTGTGCAGGGACCGGGACTTCCCTGCTGTGATAGAAGCCGGACGCGAGGGGATCGCCTTCAGACCTCAGGTTGGGGAGGACCGGGTTAGAGAGCTTCTGGAGGGGCTGGACGCGTTCAAGTCAGCGGGTCCGGATGCTCTCCACCCCAGGGTGCTGAGGGAGCTGGCTGGGGTTATTGCAGGGCCCCTGGCACGGCTCTACGAGCGATCGTGGTGCTTGGGCCAGGTGCCAGACGATTGGAAGGTAGCTAATGTGGTCCCCATCTTCAAAAAAGGGAAAAGGGAGGACCTGGGCAATTATAGGCCCGTCAGTCTTACCTCAATCCTGGGGAAGCTCTTTGAGAAGATCATCAAGGAGCACATTTGTGATGGGCCGGCATCCGAGATGATGCTCAGGGGCAATCAGCATGGATTTATTAGGGGGAGATCATGTCAGACCAACCTGATTGCCTTTTATGATCAGGTCACAAAGGCCATGGATGCAGGTGTCGCGGTGGATGTAGTCTTTCTGGACTTCAGCAAGGCCTTTGACACCGTCTCTCACCCCATCCTAATTAATAAACTAGGCGACTGTGGCATAGATGCCTACACGGTCAGATGGATTGCAGATTGGCTGAAGGGTCGCACTCAGAGGGTGGTGGTGGATGGATCATATTCGACTTGGGGGGAGGTGGGTAGTGGAGTCCCCCAGGGCTCGGTCCTGGGGCCTGCGCTGTTCAATTTCTTCATCAGCGATCTTGATGTTGGGGTGGAGAGCAACCTGTTTAAATTCGCTGATGACACCAAAATTTGGGGGGAGGTGAGCACGCTAGCAGGGAGAGAGAGATTGCAGAAGGATCTGGATAGGTTACAGGGGTGGGCAGACAGGAACAGGATGCGTTTCAATACGGACAAGTGCAGGGTGCTGCACTTGGGTAGTAGGAACCAGCAGCACACTTATACGATGGGGAGCTCCCTACTTGAGAGCACGGAGGCGGAAAGGGATCTTGGTGTCATTATTGACTCCAAGATGAACATGGGCCGACAATGCGAGGTCATGGTTGGCAGGGCTAACCGGACCTTGTCGTGCATCCACAGGTGCATCTCGAGTAGAGCCAGGGAGGTGATCCTCCCCCTCTATGCGACGCTGGTCAGGCCGCAGCTGGAGTATTGTGTCCAGTTCTGTGCGCCCCATTTCAGGAGGGATGTGGACAACATGGAGAGGGTCCAGAGGAGGGCCACCCGCATGATCCGGGGACAACAGGGCAGACCCTACAGTGAGAGACTGCGGGACTTGAACCTATTCAGCCTCCACAAGAGAAGGCTGAGGGGGGACCTGGTGACCGTCTATAAACTCACTAGGGGGAACCAGAAGGGTTTGGGGGAGACGCTGTTTCCCCTAGCCCCTGCTGGCATAACAAGGAATAATGGGCACAAGTTGATGGAGAGGAGGTACAGATTGGACATCCGAAAAAACTACTTCACAGTCAGGGCGGCTAGGAGCTGGAACCAACTTCCAAGGGAGGTGGTGCTGGCCCCTACCCTGGGGATCTTTAAGAAGAGGCTGGATACTTACCTGGCTGGACTCATTTGAGTCCCGTTTTTGTTTTTAGGGTGAGTGGTTTTGTTTGTGTTTTTGGGTTGTTCTCCCGCCCTGGCGGGGGGTCGGGCTAGAAGATCTATTAGGTCCCTTCCGACCCTGAAACTATGAAACTATGAAACTATAGTTTATCAATAGAATTACAGAATGACACAACAGGTCCCTATACTCTGCAGTTTTCACAGTCTGCACAGAAACCAAGTTCCCAGATAGCCAAAAGCTTGCAAAAGCTAAGAACTGATTAAAAGACTTATCTGCTGCTCATTGAGACTTCAGCTAGGCAAATTATTCTGCTTTACTACTTTTCAGTGAGTTTTCCATATGGAAATTAATGTCTGCCAACAATAAACAAACAACAGTAATGGCTGAATCTTTCAAGTTTTGCTGTAATCCTGGTCCTGGAAATACCTATATTCAATACTGCCAGGTATAACTGCTAAAAAAAAGTTGAGAGCGAGCAAGCAGGAAAGCAAACAAGAAACCTAAAAACATACCTCCCAGTCATTAAAAACACCACGGGGGCTAAGAAGAGTTTCAAGTAAATGGTGTTAAGCAATTTTTATTTACTTAATTTCTGCATTAAAATTGCTTGTAAAAAAGGCCACTGCACAACAGTTGACAAAAAATATACAAACAAGTGACAGCAGCTACCTGGGCCCTAAATGGAATGGACGCATTCTTAGCTGTCTACACGTGCACTTGACTACAAAGTAGTCTACAGAGTAGATAGCTGTGGAGTAAAGCATCACCTCCTGCACGTGGTGGTATTATGCTGCAGTAAACAACTTAACTCCGCCATAAGATGGTACTATCTTATGCCAGGGTAATTTACTGCACTTCAGCACACTCATGCCCCAGCCAGCCCCTCCGATATCGACACGCTGACCCCACTCCATGCCCCCTGCCAGCCCAGGCTTGCTCTGCCCTGGCTCAAGTTGTTGCTGTCCTGGGCACGTGTGCAAACGTTGTGCCTGGGCATAGTTTACTCTGGCTCAAACGGCCCAAGAGTTTATTGCTTCACATTAACAGCACATGTAGACGGACCCAGTAAATCTGAATACAAGCTGAAACACACAACTCTGACTGGACATATTTTGTCTTCTAACACTTTTTGCAGAAGCATATACAATCTAGATTATGTCAACTTTTTCCTTTCTAGATAAAAGGACCATACCCTCCCTAGGTCTCTTGTACAATGCCCTTGTTTAACTAGGTGGCCTAACCAAGGTAAAAATTCAAGACCATCAAAGGAAGAAATTTGCAGAAGGACCTAAGAGGACAAAGTATGCTTTTATGAATAAATATGGTGTATAGAAGCCTGGATTTCTCCTAGTCATGGAAGCCTGGATTTATCCTACTCTCCTAGGAAAAGGAACAGCCTCTAGAAAAGCTATTTTCATTGACAAGTCAGTTGAAAGGATAGTAAAAACCAAGATAAAGTTTTCCAGGAAAGGAGAAGATTCCTTCAGGTGAAAAGGCACTAGTAAGGTTTTTCATGCGTTTAAAATACTCTGTAGTGGCTTAGAAGTACAGCTGATCATAACGTGACAGTTTGCTGGGACCAAAAATCTTTTCATAGGACCATACCACTGTCAATAAGTTTTTCCATCAGGTCCAGGACAGAATTTCAGGTCAATCCTAAAGAAAGGCCACTCTAAAACTACCTCAATATAAACTATGTTGTTGTAGCAGTGATAGTCCACCAAACATGCAGGAGAAGCATATCGCTGGTGATATCTTTTACTGCACAGTTGGGAGAGATTTTAGACACGCTTCCGAGATCTGAAGTGCTAGATGGAGCTGGCTATATTTGCTCTCTCAGGGATGAGGCTCTGGGTCTGGGCACACAGCTGGAAAACTTTAGTACAGAGTTCAGTAAGATAGCATAAATCCAGAGTTTACTGGAGAAGAGCATACAAGGAAGATATATTTTGAAATACCTGTCCTCTTTTTGGAGTCCTTTGATGGAAGCCTCTCTAGACTCTCTAATGAAGTCTCACTGAGCCACCTAGAGAGGTCACAACTTTGGTCTGGGAAACAGGAAGACAAGGAGTTGGCTTCCTCCCCGGAAAGAATAATTCTTGTCTGCAATACCAGTTCTAGTGCCAGGTCAAGTGGAGATAAAGCCGATTTAGAGGTCACTTTTCAAACTGAAGATGACCATCAGATAAGACTTCAATACCTGACTATATTCAAGACCTAGCCAGAAACAGGATCTCTAATGATACTGTAAGGGTTTGATATCTGCAAAAGCTGAATGTTTCAGCCTAGGTAGTACTAACAAGTACAACATAGTTGCAGTACCAATGTGGTACAGTCATTGTGGGATAAATGAACTGTTTCAACTGGCTCTGCCCTGCTATCCCAGCAAGAAAAAGCTCCAAGTTATGAACCCTGATACATAAGTTTGAAGTTAAGTCTATGGGTGAGGGTGGACAAGCTCCTTAGCTCCCAATTCCCTCTCAAAAGTGACCAAAACCATAAAGATCCAAGATCAAGTGAGTAGGGATACAATGAAAACTGGCAGTTGTTAGTTCGCCGCTGCAAAGAAGCAAAAGGGCATGTATCCATGGTTATGTAGGAAGAAAGGCTATTGCTGAGCCATCTTTACTCACTAATTGCTAGTCTCAGGTGCTCTCAGATAGAAGGGGCTTAATTTTGTCTGTAGCAGACCTGGGTATATCTCCTTGGCCTTTTTCCTGAGCTCAGAATGACGTGGGGTTCGTCTGATAGAGCAAGCAGAAGGCTCAGGAGACATGTCAAGGATAACCTAGGGTTCTTCTGACTAGGCACGATACAAAAGCCATCTGGGCTTTTCCAGCACACAATTTCAATTTTGCATTATTGTTTTCCAAAGTTCTTTTTGAAAATGAGCAACATACAAAATAGCACTTAGTTATGTGCCTCTCCCCCAGGAAAATAAAAGAGCAAGCATGGCTATCATTTACTAGCATGATAAAGCTACATAATGGACAACTCTTGAAGACGGGTGATTTGGAATCCTCTATAATAAGCAGGAGGCAGATGAGAAAAAGACAAAGAAAACAAGACTTATGAACACAAACAGGCAAAAAAAACCAACCCCAAGTCTAATTTTGCTAACGCTGAGAAGTAAACTGAAGCTACGACGTGGTTAAGAGGAAAGTGAGCAAAGCAGGTGTTATATCTCTTGACACTGATGTAAGAAAGGATGTCTTTAGTAGGTTGGTTATATCTTTTAAACTCTTATCACGGCCAACAGCAGCAACGTCACCCCTGCCTCTCACAGCCACACACAGCATGTGCGTACCACCTCTCTCCCCCACCTCCCCAGGTACTACAGCTGAAAAAGAACACGATCCTGTATGCCTGGGTCAAATAAGCCTGTTTAGAGTGAAGCCTGAGGGCAAGTCACACCATATCTTGAACAGAGATGGGCTTACTGACAGAGAAGTCTATATTATTATATTATATACAAGTTACTTTACCTGCAAAGTTTGAAACATTGTTTTCATATTGTAAAATTAGAAAAGCTGGACAATAACCTGTTGCTTTGCAAGCATTGGGAGAATAATGTCTGCTATTTGCCGGGACAGCCTTTTCCATTTGTCTTCATTCTCTTTGTGACACTGCTGCAGTACTAGGATGAACATCTCCAGCACCTGAAGAAAAAAAAACAGCGAAGGGACAAAAATCAATAAAAATGCCATGTACTTTATTTAAATATTACAATTAGAAGAAAACAAAACAAGCTATGAGATGTTTCAGAAAGGTGATTTATCATGTTAAATCTTAAAACCCTAGAAAGAGAATACATGACTGGGGAGAATAAACTACAAAACAACGAAAAGGTTCTGGATGACATTTAAAAACACCTTCCTCCATTATTAAATTATGATAAAATAACCATTTCCAGTATCTTTTATATACTGTACTTAAAAAAAATAAAAGCAGTAGAGCTCAACCTACAGTCAGTTCTCAAGACAGGTCTGGCTCTTTGGGCCATGTCACCCAGTCCATGTCATGGTGGGCAGTCAGCGGTGGGATCCCACCTGCGGTGGCAGGGGTGTGGTAACAGCTTTAACTGATGAGGCTCCTTAAACAATGGCAATTATCATTGTAACTGCTCCCCCCTCCCACCAAATTTCTGGATCCACGGAAAGCCCCATGTGTTTGGGCTACATGGTCAGTCTGCAGCCAGATCTGACATGCAGGATCCAGCCCAATCTGGCTCATGGGGCTTACAGGTTGATCACCATTGAATTAAGAGCAACTGTTCTGCTTTTTAAATCCATGGTTCTTCTCAAGTAGTTACTCCAACAGTAAGACAATGAGAGATGTAAAGGCATGATTAAGCAGCAAAAAAGCAGATATATGGTTCGGGACTCTTCACATATCAGAAGGGGATCTGGCTCACAACTCTTATAACCTCAACTGTATTCATGTTTACAGCGCTAATTATTTCACATTATGAATGGACATTTTCTCATTACATGAAATTGCTCTAAACACTTTATTACTCAAGATGAAAATTAAAAGTAATGGCAAAGAATAATCTAACTGCAGAAACTAAATCTGTACCTGAACCCTGGCATATTTCTAGCAAACTATACCTGAACTACATTAGAAAGAGTTCTCTTTCCAACTGTTCTTCAAAAGGTACACTGATCATTAACATGCCGCACTTCTGGGCGCCGCACTTCAAGAGGGATGCGAATAACCTGGAGAGGGTTCAGAGAAGGGCCACTCGTATGGTTAAGGGCCTACAGACCAAGCCTTACGAGGAGAGACTAGAGAAACTGGATCTATTCAGCCTCCGCAAGAGAAGGTTGAGAGGCAACCTTGTGGCTGCCTGTAAGTTCATCACGGGGGCACAGAAGGGAATCGGTGAGGTTTTATTCACCAAGGCGCCCCCGGGGGTTACAAGAAATAATGGCCACAAGCTAGCAGAGAGCAGATTTAGATTGGACATTAGGAAGAACTTCTTCACAGTCTGAGTGGCCAGGGTCTGGAACAGGCTCCCAAGGGAGGTGGTGCTCTCCCCTACCCTGAGGGTCTTCAAGAGGAGGTTAGATGAGTATCTAGCTGGGGTCATCTCGACCCAGCACTCTTTCCTGCTTATGCAGGGGGTCAGACTCGATGATCTATTGAGGTCCCTTCCGACCCTAACATCTATGAATCTATGCACAAGAGCAACATACCAAAACTAGATGAATTTCAACTAAAAAATGTGGTAGGGCAGGGTGGCACCTTGGAGGCTATTAATACAATTTCAGAGGTATGAGCTTTTATAGCCAATCTACTTCAGTCAATCTCAGCCTCCTTAAACTCAAATGCCTGCTCTTAGGTTTCACTCATTTTGTGACTACATAAACATAACAGAGCAATTACTCTGTGGCAAAGAACTCAAAAACAATGCAACATGTTAAAACGTTTTTGACACTATAGATTTCTATTTGAAATCTTTGGGTTTATCTGGTGAAATTATGTGTAGATATTTAAACACCTAAAAGTGCTAATATTGCACGGCACCCTTAAAAGAATCTCAAAGTACCCCAGGTGCCCCCCAGGCTGCTGAGGTACCCTGGTTAAGAATCACTAGTTTAATTCCACTACATGCTATGAACAAATTACCATATTTACCTGAATCCAAGATATCCCTACTTTAAGATGACCACTCAATAATTATTAGTTTTCCATGTACAGAATCTAAGTTTGTTATAATTTTCCATGTATAGACTAATTGGAGGATTTTCTTAAATTCATCCCCACCAGAACTGCAGCAGAGAAAGTAGTGGAACATCAGGGAACAAGTGATGGGGGAGGCAGTAAAAGGAGCAGTGGGGGACAGGTTATGTGGAGAGGCAGCAGTTTTGGGGGGGG
>NW_005842562.1:501170-515162 GCF_000455745.1 Alligator sinensis | reverse complement strand
GAGGGGGTGCGGTGGGGGGGGGGGGGCGGGGGGGAAGAAGAGACATCTTGCCCCTGCTGCCTATTCCCCACCTTGTGCCTGCCCCCCTTCCACCTGTCCCCACCTTGTACCTGCCCCACTACTGTTCCCACCCCCACCACCACCACCTGCTCCCTCCCGATGTGCCTCCACCCTCCTTGCAGCCTCATCCCCCCTCCCCAGCCATTTACCTTTGCTCCATGCTAGCAAGTGCCATTCTTACTCCAGCCTGGGACATGGAGCATGGCCCCAGTTAAAAAACAGCATACTTTACCCTATCACGTCAGAAAACTTACAATACAATACCCAACTACTGAGGATTCATGCAGAATAGAGCAACGGTTGCTGAAAGCTTTTTAGTATGGCCAGTCTAAACGATAATACATACCGTAAATCATACACAATACTAGGTTTGTCTTTGTTCTCTTATCTCACCTGATGGTATTGGATGAGTCTCAGTAACATTGACACTACCACTTCTTTCTGTGTTTCTAGTTCTTTTCCAGCATCAGCTTTATTTGTTCCTCTTAATACAAAGAGATCATGGACAATGGGTTGCAGAGCTGGTATAGCTAAAAAGAAAAATATTCACAAATTTCGTATTTCAGTAGTATACGCAAAAGATTCAGCAGAAAATTCTAGTCGTTTGATTCCCACACAACTTTTCTGCTATTAGTGGTCAACATGCTAGAGACAAGCTACTATAAATGCCTGGGGGGTGGGGGGAAAGAACCAAACAAACCATGTCAGTACTATAACTCTTGTTCCTTAAATCCCTATTAAAGCAGAAGCCAAGTTGCAGGCATATCTGGCCATTATTGCTAGTATTAAATGTGTTTTAGAAAGGTGTACCTTTCTTAGCACAATCCACACAAGCTTCCCTGAAATCTCTAGAATAAGGTTTTTCATATTCTTTTTCCAAAAGTAAAAAACATTGTGGTAATTTACTACCACTATACTATTCAAAAAACAGATAAACCCTAATAAACAGCATTCTTGTTCTTTAAAACTGTTGTTTTTAATCATTTCAAATCAGATTCCTAAAAAACCTCTACATATTTTAAGAAGAAATTATGTATTTCAATAGCTTTTACATTATATTATGTGTTTACACACACATTTTAAATAATTCCTTTATGTGTTTTATAGATAGACAGCTAGACAGACATATACTCCATAAATGTGCAATTTTACGAAGATTTGAAGAAAAACATTTAAATCCAATTTGTAATCTGCCTTTGTGTCTGCTTCCTTTGTATTGTACAGAGCTGACAAAATAATTATGTTGAATATCTAATAGGCAATAAATACCCTTGCAACCAACTAAGAGCTGCCTGTTTAAACCAAACATTAAGGCAAACACTATTAATTCAAAGAATTTATGAGAAAGCAAAACACAATAAACAAGTACTTGGTAGAACAAGACAGATAGTACACAAGACTCTCCCTCACTGCTCAAGCATACTGTAAATTTATGAACTCCTTGTACTTGAATTAAGTAGAAATTAACAATTACATATAAATGTGACAAATTTTATTAGACGCAAATATACTTTTTTTAAAGGGGTTACACTGATACTATTTTAATATGTGAAAAAAGTTTTAAGAGTACAACAATAAAACTAAGAAAACTAAGCAAAAATGGTTTCTGGACCGATCAGTATACACCCAGATTTCCTTAGCACGTTGTGTTTAATTATTACCGAATTAGTATCAGTTCCACTATTTTATTTTTTTTAACTTACCATGTGTAACAGCTTTCCTTCCACTGGCCATGATACCATCACATAGCTGAATGATCTTTGGAATTCCTATTATCTGCTTGGAGTGATACCGCTCATAAGACAATAATACCAAGAAGAAAAAAATATTAGGAATAATTGCCTCAGACTCCCTTGAAAAAAGAAAAGAAAAGGTGTCAATACACAAAACCTTTTATTTGATACATACAAGCAAGCCCTACTCAGAAGAACGATAATCATTTATGGTTTCATAGAAAGTTCATAAACAGTCTGTTTATGTATAGTATTTCAACTGTTTGTACCTCTTAAAAATTAGTATTTAAAAATAATTTTTCTGAATTTCTCAATAGTAGTTCAGTTACTAAAATGTTCCATTCATATAAATACCAGAACTAATGCATGTGTGTGCACAATCAGCCCTGTTCACTGCCAGTGCACAGGATCTGGGTGGGACATGTGCCCTACCCCATGCATCGCCTATGCCACCCCACCCCACCCCACAGACTTACCCATGGGGAACTGCTCTCCAGGCTGCCTGGCTGTGACGTGCACGTGTGCACTCATATGCACATGGTGCCCCATCCCCATCTGATCACCCTCCTCCCACACCCTCAGCCCCAAGCAGCCCCCTGCAGGCTGGAACTCTGTTATCCTGCAAGGGGAAACCCATGGTTTCCCATGTTTTTTTCCTTTAAAGGAGAATCCACTTTTTAAATTTGTTGATCCATTTTTAAACTTTGCTTGCAACCCCTTCCTATATTGCAATCCACTTTTGAGTCACAACTCATGGGTTGAAAAAACTGTCTTAGAACCATTGTAGAAATATGTAGTAACCCGTGATCTGTACTATAGATGGCAGAGTAGATTTGCACCTTGTAGACTAAATGAACATAAAACAAAAGAGACCTCTCTCTATACTACAGATGACACAGTAATGCAAACTGCATCAAGACACACAAAGTACAGCTTTGTATAGCGTTTCCCATCGTATTTATGAATATTATTTGCCAAATTGATATCCCATACCTGAACTGTCCTACTTCAATGTATTCAAACTGCTTTAGCACAAATCCAATGAACACCTACAAAAGGATAAAAAGTAAGCATCAAGAACTGCATACAGCAAACAAAAACAGGTCTCTCTAATTTCTATCTAAAAGCACTAAGGAAAAAACATAAGGAAACTAAAAAGCATCAATTAACACAGGGCCCTGGGACATGTCTTGAAGGAACAGGCCTACACAATTATCTAGGCAATGTTTTTTCCTTTATAACAAAAAATCATTTTAGTGGAGTCAGCTCTGCTACTTATTAACATAGCGTTTACAAGCTAAGCACTGAATAGGAAAATTCTGTGAACCAGCAGAGGGCCAAGCATTTTCAGTGGTTAAATCAATCATCAACTTCGTTTATTTCAACTAAATAGAAAGTAATACCGATTACTATTTTTTCCTACGTGCATTTACAACACATACTTGTTTATCAAAGTTCATCTCATGCAGTCATTTGGTTATCTACATGCCATTCCCTCTCTGAAGTTTTTGATAAAATGTTTATAAATTAATGTTTTTGGAAATTTAAAAAAAAAAAAACATACACCCATTTACTAGTGTATGATAGCCAGAAAGTGAACCCAATGAGAAAGATCATAATCTTCACCTTGAGAAAAATTTATTCCATAAAATTCCATCATAAATCCCTGTTTTTGAAAATGACACTCCTATTGGTAGGACAAGTATTATGCATCTTCCTTTAAATAATTAAACATTTTAACCTGGCAATTGTCTGTACTTAGTAATTAAAAGTGCCTCGACACAGCAGAATTCTTAGCACGATGCAAGTACTCGGTGCAAGGGACGCCTCGCTACGGCGGGAAAAGTCTTGGTGCAGTGATCAGCTCCCGCCAAAACTAGCAGTTGCACCATTTGGATGCATGCTACCCCAATTGTTTCTTTGTAAATTATTCATCCCCGGCGGCTAGCAATTGGCTCACTAGCCGTATAAAAGCTTGGGTAGTTTCCGCCCAAGTCGAAGAACTCCGCGTGTACGTTGGGAACGAGTTCCTTGTGTACCTTGGAGCAAAATTGGGGGCCTGATCAACCACCAACCACTCCCCGTCGACAACCGTCCCAACGTACCCCGCACCCTGCATGCTCAGAAACATCGGTGTGCTACCCGGTTTTCTCTTTTGTTTGTAACCTGTATGGAGCGTGCCTACACTGTGTGCATCGACGCAAGTCCCTGTACGTCAGTTTGTAAGTAAAGTTCTTTTTCAATTCAACCAGTACACGTTTGTGCCTAATTCCACTCCATCGTGGCCCCATTCCGGCTATACTCGGCACCCACAGCAATGACCCTTTAATCTACTAAAAACCGGCAAAAATGAAAGGAGTAACTAACCTGATCTGAATCTAGAAGACAGTAGTTAACCCGTAGTTGAACGAGTTGTGCAAGCAGGTCTAAAACCTGCCTCTGCAGCTGTACAGATGTTGTTGTAGTGTACTGCTTTAAAGCTTTTATGACAAGAGGTTCAAATAAGCGGATGTGATTGTGAATAGCATTCTATAAAAAAAGAAGAAAACAAAAGGTTAAAAGACATCTATCAATCATTTTTATGGTATTCCAATTCAAAGTGAAACTGCTGAACAA
This sequence comes from Alligator sinensis, assembly GCF_000455745.1. Lineage (NCBI taxonomy): Eukaryota > Metazoa > Chordata > Crocodylia > Alligatoridae > Alligator > Alligator sinensis. Next base: position 510,753 of record NW_005842562.1, on the reverse strand, counting down.
CTAATTTGAATGGAAAAGGAAAAACATGTATACATTTTAATTACCTTGTCAGCACGATGTTTTGTTACACTTGAAATGCTAGTTTTCAGTTGTGCTGAAACTTTCTGCAGTACATCAAACCATCTATCAAAACAGAGTAAAACAAAAGAAAAAGCTTGAGAAGCTTCACATGCACACATTTTGTTTACCATTAAAGTTGCAAGTATTTTGGAGAACATAGGCATATACACGTTTCCCAGTTTTCATCTGCAAGACATACTGTCCATCAAGGGTAACTGTAATACATTAATGCACTTCCCTACTTTGTTCCAACAACATTTGCAGCCTGTTCTGCACAACCTGTCTACCTAGGAGTGAGAAAAAAAAAATTATTCCTTTGCCTTTCTGCTCAGGCCACTAAAACACCAATATGTGAACAATAAAAGCTATCTTAAATATGAGTAATTATTATCCTACTATAATATAAACATAAATTTAAAAAATGAATAGCTTTTGTAATTATATAATATAATATAATTTTCTAGTGTGACTTATTCGTGAAGTACTTTTGTGCTACCCAAAATCCAAGATTATACCAGAGCTCAAGTTAACAAAACCAATGATAAGGTATACCACTTTAAATACAATAGAAAAGTGACAGCTTTTGACAACTGATCTTCATACTGAAATTTCAATGTGAAAAACTAATTTAAATATGTCACAAGAGTTCAGTACTCTTAATTGTATTAGGATTTACTGTGATCCACAGAAACAAAAGCTCAAGATAGCCCACTATACCACAAAGGAAAAGAATAAATTACCCTGAGGCATCATGTTCCTGCTCAGCCTGTACCATGTTCCTTAGACTAGCATCAGCAAGTGCCTGCGTAAAGTGTGTATACGGTGCCATGAAGCAGTAATGATAAAGGCCAGGCCTTAAATTTGAAGAGCCTAAGCGCTGAGCTTTGCCTTGAGATTTGCTGGGGTTGGAAGACAAGCCATCGTATTGAGATGCCAAGTTTGTCCCAAATAAAGTCTTCAGCAACTAAGGAAAAGTTTGGGGGAAAAAATAGTTAGCATTTCTGGAACAGTATAGCTTGAGTGGCATCCTCCCAGAAATCATTTTATGAATGAAACTGTCACATTGCAATCTTAATTTTTTTCCAACTGTGCAAGAGAAAGGCTGAAAGTACCATTAAAAGTACAGAAAAAAATGCACAACAATGTTTTCTTGCAGACATGAAAACAGTTTAAATTAATAATCCCCAAATCTTTAAACCAGTAAAGTGATCAGTTAAAGTATGACATCCCTCCCCTCCCCTCTCATCCCTATTCCTTCCCATGGTTTTAGAATAATCAAGTCATAAAATTATTCTGAGCTTGTACAAGCCTAAAAGCTAAACTTAACTTTTCTAAACTGGAATAGGCCTTTGGCTAAAGTAAGTTCCCAACCTAAGTATGTATTCTACATTAATTTTGGTAACTGTTTGGAATCTGTTCTTATTTTAAATGTGGTTTCCGGTAGCTGTTTACTTCACAAATGAATTGCATCTTATGGCTCGTTATTAGGTGTTAAACCAAGTGAACATTCTTATTTGTTGCTGAGAATCCTAGTCAGCCATGAAGAAAGCAACATTCAGGGGAGAGAAAAAAAAAAAGATTACTTGCAATTAATCTAGTCCTGAGAAAGATAATTATTGTTTAGAGATTTTTAAAATGGGCTGGTTGGCAGGTTTATGATTTTTTTTGCTTTTTCCTTTGGGGGTGGAGGGTTGTATGTTTTCACTGGGAGAGAAATTTCAGCTCTGTCATTAGTTCACACTGGCCCAAGTCTTCCATAACCAAAATCATAACTTCGTTTTTCTTTGCATCAACCTTACAAAAGATGGCCTACATGGGTGTAGGCACATTTGATTTCTTTCCATTCACTTAGCAGTGCTAGGATGACTAAAGACACCGCTGAACCCAAGTGGAGTGGGCATAAAAACATGTCTTAGGAGACTTAAGCCCCCCACACACATTACACTTAAGACACTATGAACTGGTTAACTGCATCTTAAGTAGTGACATGGCCACACATTCATTCAATTAATGGTGTGATAAAACCAATAATGTGACAAAGTTATTACATAAAATGTGTAAAAACTTTGTGGCTGGTTCCTATCACACCTTTAACTAAATGTGTGGCCAGTGCTCCCAGCTTATGGAGCTCAGCCTCAGGAGCAAGATGAGCTCTCCTGGCTGGGAGCCCCAATCACTGGCAGGGCCCCGAGACATGGGAGTAAAGACTGCTGGTGCAACGGTGCCTGGGAGCATGACCACAGGCTCCTCCTGCACTGGCAACATGGTATGATTGGATCTGATGCTTGATCTCACCATCATGCCTCCTGCCATGCAGAAAGAACAATTGTTGGAATCATGCATCAGACCCCATCACACCTTCTCTTTAACATCTCTTAGTGGCCTTAAGGCTCAGTAAGGGACTTCCCTACTGCATCAATTGTATGACTGGATAATAGATTAATTTAAACTAGTGTACTATATTTTCTTAAACTGAAAAATAAAACAGGTACCAGACAAGCCACAATAACAACACGCCAGGAAATTCTGTAAGTTCAAAAGATTAAATGTGCAAAATTAAAAGTGTTGTAAAATCTAAAATTTCATACTTCTATAGCCTTCAAACCAAGCATAAAAGTATTCTCAATGAATTAAGCCACACAACCTCTTAGTGAGCCAAGTATTATCTGCAGAGTGATAACAGGAATCTGCTGATTATCTGAAATGCAAAAGCATTCAGTTTCACTTGAGAGGAAGCTATGAAGGCTTAGTTCTTCCCCCTGAAGCCTAAGTGGCTTAAACTAGTCTATGAAAAAGCATAGTACTTAGATCTCTCAACGCCCCCTCCAGTTCTGTAAAATAGGTTTCCTGACATCTCTTAAATCTGCTTTCCACCCAGGTAAATGGAGGAACTTCATAGATTGTAAGGCCGGAAGGACCTTGGAAGATCGGGTCCAGCCCCCTGCACCAAGCAGGAAAGATAACTAGGAGTCAGGTGACCCCAGCAAGGTGACTGTGTAGTCTCACAGCACATGACAGCTGTTTAGAAAAACTATTCTAATGGCAGAAGGAGCTCCAAAGCAAAATTACATAAAGCATCAATGAAAGCAACATAAAAATATCCGCTTTATACTGAACTACAAGTTCTCCCAAAAGTAGTTTCCCTCCCCATGTCTTCCTTAGGAAGAAAGTAGTGAACAGAGTGCACCCTCCAAAATAATTCTACCCAAAATGCCAATAAAAATTACTCCTTACTTGCTGCACGCAAACTGTTGCCATCATTGGTTCTCTACTGAAGCAGGATTTCAAATACCCCAAAATCTCTTCAACACACTAAAAAAAAAAAAGTTAAAGGAAAAAGAAAAACAGTAATGTAAATCATTTTTTCCAGGAAGTAAAACCTTATTGGCTTAATTCTTAATACAGAAAAAAGAGCAAGCTTAAAGACTGGAAAGATACACCAGCAATCTGAGAAAAAAATTGCAAGGACATTGTAAAAATGTAATATTTTGAGGCCAGACACAGACTTAGGTTCCAGAAAATGGACTTTGGTCCAAAAAATGCTCAACAGCCACCAAATCCTGAAGGCCTCAAAACTCACAAAGCGCCTCCCCCTAAGCTGAAGGACACTTAACTTTCCCCATGTATTGTCCAGGGAGTTAAACTAACTCTGAGACTCAATTACAGTCCAGGGGACAGATGCCTGCAATTCCCTGTTGTGCACATGCCCAAGACTTCACAATATGAGCAATTAGGCACCCAGCTCCTGCCCAAGCCCCACTAAGACCCATAAACTAGGCAGAGCAGCACCTGTGTCTCCTTGGTTCCTGCTCCAAGGGAGCATTTGTTTTTTTTTATCTTGTGAATTCTTAATATACATTTTAAAAACAATCTAAGGAATCATGATTACAGCAGGGGTAAGCCACCCCTGGCGCACGTGTCAGATCATGGCACACAAGGCCATTTGGCTCAGCATGCCACAGCTGGCCCGGGCTCTGGGCAACTGCCACCATGGAGCACAGGCTGCTCGCAGCAGGCAGCTGGGAGGCTGCAAGCAGCCCAGTTTCCATGGCTGGCAGCAGCTGCCAAAAGCCCAGGCTGGTTGTGGCAGGCAGCCAGGAGGCTGCAAACAGCTTCACTGAGCTCCGTGGCAGCCACAGCTGCATGCACACCTCTGGGTGTATGGTGGGGGAGGGGCCAGGGTTGTGGTGCCCTTCCCAGGCACTCTGCTTGGAGGCACGCATGAACCCACAGCTACTGTGGAGTCTGGCTGGGGCTCCAGAGCCCAGTGAAGCTGTCTGCAGCCTCCTGGCTGCTTTCCACCACTGACCTGGGCTCTGGGCAGCTGCAGCAGGCAGGATGCAGACACAGCTGCATTGGGCTCTAGAGCCCTGGCAGCAGCTCTGTGCCAGCAACAACTGCATGCATGCCTTGGCACAGTGTGGAGAAGGAGCTGGGGCAGCACAACCCCAGTCCCTCCCCCACTGTCCACCCAGAGGTGTGCATGCCAACAATGAGGATCACATCCCTCACAGCCCCTCTGCAGGCTGCCCCTGAAATGCCAAGTCAAGGCATGGGTCAGGGTTGGGGTGTTTTTGGCACTCTGGCTAAAATTGCTGCCAACTCCTGGACTACAGGATGGCCTCTCCCCTTAGATGAATGCCCTTGCTTGCTGCCCACCAACTGCTGCCATCATCGGTTCTTCAGGCTAATCAGGCTCTCTTGCTTACTGTGCTTTCTAAAACAAAACAAAAAAAAAACCCCACACCCCCTCACATAAGACAGACACCTTGTTTTGGAAAGGCAGTATGAAGAAAAAAAACATTTTTCCAGAGCCATGGCTGGAGGCCGCATGGAACAGGAAGAGAATCTACTCTTCCATGTCCTTCTCTCCTTGCAAGCTCCACAGCTCACGCTTCAACCCCATTGTAGCCACTGCTAACTGGCAGCAGCTTTTGGCTGAGCAGCTGTGACAGGGTTCAAGCTTGAGCAGTGGAACTTGCAAGGGAAGAGTGCAAGTTCCACTGCACTCTCCCCTCCTGCATGCAGCTGGGAAGGGTGGGCAAGAAAGCACAACTGCAAAAAGAAAAGAGTTTCTTTGCTTAAAACATGCATGACAACTTTGGTTGGCTAATTTTGTGGGCAAAGGTGTATGAGGTATCAGAGGAAATACAATATTCTTCTGGCCCTATAAAACTTGCATTTCTTCTTGCAAACTACAACAACTTCAGCAAAAGGCTTGAGGCCTAGTGGTTAAGGAACTGTCCCAGAAGGTAGAAGTAGATCTGAACCCTATCAGACTGAGGAAGGCCTGTAACCCTAGTTCCCCACTGTCCGGGTGATTGCTACTTAAGTTATTATATAATACGGCTGTCCAACCAAATACCAGCCCTTACCCCTTCTCTAGCACTTAAGTTTTCAGCACAGTGAGACCTGCTCAGCGCCTTCAAAGAACACTTGTAGGTGTCTGTCCTCGAGAAGCCTGGATCTTTGAGTCAGCCCCTTAAGTTCTAGCATGGCAGGAGTTCAAGCACTCCCCTTCTGTAGGGTAGCTCTAGATGGCAGCTTCCCAGCACAGGTTTTTGTATCACGGCTCCTTTAGAAACAACCAACTTCCCCAATGTGCTGTATGAAGATGAAAATCTAGGCACCTCACTTTGGATTCCATTCCAATGATCAGACACCTGAAAGTTAGGCACTGTGACCTATGAAGCCACAAGCACCTTTTACAAGGCTTTACAGAAGACCCAACTAGTTTAACTCAGTTAAAACAAGGAGAGAAAATATCAAACTAAAAGGAAACTTCCTGATTTTCTCCACTTAATGGGATTACAGTATATAACAATTATGTAAATATAAGTGAGAACGACAGGGACAAAAAAAGTCACTGTATTACCCTTAAATTATCCAAAATTCTTCATCTTTTTTACTACCTGACAACACAGCAAACCTACTAACAGCATTTAATTAGTTAAGCAACATCCCTTCATTATGATTCACTTACTATGCTACCCAGCATGCTAACAATTAAACACTTACAAAACCATCAAGACTTTCAAAGGCAGTGTCCTTGGAACGATGATCAGAAATTTTAGAAATATTAATTCCACCTACGTGACACTTAGTTTGGACCAGCAACAATCTTCATACTTAGCTATAGCATGTGACATGAAGTTCATGATTAAAAGTGAACTCATGCACCTTGTGACAACTGAAGACACCAAGTGATGTCATTGTGACCCAGTGTTTATTCAGTTCTTTTGCTTGATGTGTGAGCAAGTTTTGATTCCTGGGAAGATAGGTTGTTGTGGTGCTAGTCTTCGGTTTATCTATGGAGTAGTATCCACTTCCCTCCAAATATTACAAATGTGTCTAATTTCTGAACCTAAACTACACACCTTCCCAATGTCTTGAAGAGTTGCAAGTTCCAAAATTTGAGAGAGGACATCCAAAGCAGATCGCAGGAAACATCCAAACTTTTCATTAGGGTTCTGAAGATCCAGTGTGACCTTGGCAGAAAGTGAGAAAGTGAGGAAAACCAAAGAGTTCTACCTAACAAGTCTATTGTATAAAGGTAAATATTAAAAGAAAGGCAAGATGGCCGTTGGGAAAGAGCAGTCTTTGGCCGCCACTAGTGCTATTCAGTCAGTAACTGTCATTTGTAAGAGCTCCTCAGTCGATTCAAGAGTGGTTCCCAAACATTTTTAGTCCAATTATTCCTTTCATCTGCATAGCACTGCCCAAAAGTATGTTCAGCTCTCCCAACGATATGGGTGGTTCAACAAAAGATAACACCAAGAAAACCTTACATCTTGCACGGTTCCTGGACTATCCTGTCTACAACACTGGTACTCTGCTGGCACTTCTGTGCAGTTATCACTGTCCCTTTACCTGCAATTAACAGCAGGAAGGAATTTACTGTACCTGAGCTGCTCAGCAGTAACTGTACCCTGTACAAATTCTCACCCTGGGATGAGAGTCAAGCCAGGGCAGTTTATCCCCAGATGAAATGGGGGCCAGTTATCCTGGTGCAGCTTTCACTTACTGTGGGGTAGAAGCAGACACATGAACAGTTACTAGAGTGCTGCTGAGGTGGTAAACTGCCACCCCATTACCATTACCTGTGGCCACAGGTAGTAACAACTGCCTTATGGTAAGTGCAAGTTAAACCAGAGCAACCTAACCCTAGTTCAGGCTACAAACAGCCTCCACTTGTCTCAACAACAGGCAAGATCTCAGGGACAGTTATGATGGAGCTGTGGTGCAGTCAGTCCCTCCTACTCCTCCCTCTCCCCATTAACTGCAGGTTCGGGTGAATTAGGAGCTTTGAGCTGTTTATGATCCCATCTGTAATTGTAGTGGCTGGGTTGCAAGCAGCAGCCCAACATTGTTAAAAGCTTGCTGACACTCGCCTTAGAACAGTGACTGACGACAGGAAGGGTGCCAGAGAGACTCTTCCCAAAGGCCATTCAAAGGTATTTCCAGCTGTTCAGCATATGACCTGACGGAGATCTAAATCTTTCCCTCAAAGTTTCAGTACTCTTTTCTCCACCTGCCTCCTGAGATTTCTCCAGCTGAGGATCCTTTACATCTTTATAGGAGACTCAAGGGACAAGCAGAACCCCAAAAAGATGCTTCTGGACAAATCCGAGTGCACAGGGCATGTATGTACCCACACTGAGAAATAAACTTCATACTTCAAGATGAAAGAAAAGTAAGTTACAGTCCTGTAACACTAGCCAAAAAAACGTTTACTCTTGTATTTTACATACCACATTTACCCAAATGATATTGCCTTGTACCTTATAGTTAGCATGGGTAGCTTTTAAGACATCATATAACTTGAGATATGATGGAAGATGATAGAAACTGCCCAGCGATGATGATTTGCTTGCTGGAGCAGGTCCTGGAGTATCAGTTTGCCTAGCAGCTTTTTAAAGAAAAGGAAAAGTTATTTAGATAGACCACCATAATACAACAGTAGCTTAACTTTGAAATGCATGGTAAAATGATTCAATATGCACATTCAAGTTACTAGAAAAAAAATGGCTGTCCAAATGATTCATTCTTGTAAAACAGTAACTACCTTCTATGAAAATTAGTGACACAATAATCCAAAACAGACCCAAGGAGGACTTACTTGGGTTCCTTAAAGTTATTCTAAAAGAATAATTTATTTTGCTCCTTTTAAAATATCTAAAGAAAGTCCTTAAAGCTTTCATATTCATTTTAAATTTAGATTTTTGCTTTCCTTGAGCACCCAATATCTGTACTCAAAAGAACAGCAAAGCAAGCACCCAGCTTCCATCACTGGAGTATGAAGAACAAATATTTTCATTTTTAGTTTTAGACCACAAATCGGCAAGAGCACTGGTAAGAACAGCAAGAGGCAGAAATCCACACTGCTTGCAAATGGATGGAATTTTTATGATTCTCTACAAAAAATATTTTAACCATTTCTCAATCCATGCAAACCTCTTCAAAATTAACACTGGCATTCCACGGTATGTTGAGTTACACAACTAAGATTTTCTTCCTAGTCCACCATGTATACACATAAACAGCATGTACATCTGTTAATCTCCATACCTGGATTAGTTTCACTACCCTTTTTAGGGCTCATTGGTACAGATGTCTGTTCACCTGAATCTCTCTCTTGCCCTTTCCGCCGAATTGGACTTAGAGAAGGTGGGTTTGTGAGAGAAGGTAATGCTGCCTAAAATATAAATATTTGGCAGTGAGAGAGTCATCTTCCAAACACTTTATTTTTCCAAACTCAGAATACATATACAGGCATACACTCTTTAATTACTCCTGCCTATGTGCAACAATTGATTGCATGTAAAAATCTTACTTGTTTTATGGTGCTAGGACATGCCTTTTTTGAAGGGAAGAAAAGCTGGGAATGCTAAACAAAAAAGTGATTACCAGAAGTTTCTCCAATTGCAGGTAAAGGAACACAAGAAAACCCACATCCCTAAAATTTAGGAAGAAGCCAGAGTTAAACAAGGCAGCCTTGAGAGTATGTAGTTCAGACCCAAAATGTAGCCTTCATTAAAAAAAATGTAGTGACTTTTTCAAACATAATAAAATAAAACTATTCTGCATATCCAAGGAACACAAATAGCCTCTCTTTAGACAAAATTAGCCTGTGGTGCATAATAAACCAGCTGGACAGATCAAAAGTAGCACATAACGGTGTCTAATGAATGCATTAGCCCAATGCTCAGTTCAGTATATTGGTTTCATTGGGTAGGGACCTACCTAAAATTGCAATGCAGCAGCATCTTTAATTTCACTCTTTTAGCTGTGCCCTCCCCACTGAGTGGTTAATGCAATTAATGTCAAGGTCTTTGCCTTTCAGCCACTCGGCAAATTGGGAGGCACACAGTGAACTGAGTGAGATTAAAGGCACCGCAAAACTTCCACTGCAATTCAGGTAGGTCCCCATCTATGGGTCTAGGTCAAAAGTCTTTGCTCAAGTACTGAAAACCTTTAATAAATTCATTCTAATTACTTGCAAGATCATTTATTTATTCTCATA
>NW_005842562.1:498274-501139 GCF_000455745.1 Alligator sinensis | reverse complement strand
GAAAGAGTGCTACCAGACAAATGAAAATGTCTGCGAATAAGGAAGGCTTGTGAATGTAGTAGACAGAATTCACACAAAAGATATGAATGTACTTTACCATTTTTGCATTTGATTTTGAAAGTGGCAAACTCATTTCTTTGGACTTTCCATTCTCTCAATTTTTTCTTCCATACACACAAATAAATTAAAAAACCCTGTAATCTAACTGAGCTGTTCCTCAAAGAGGCAGATCAAAAAGAAAGGACTTATTTAAAAGGTCTCCTCAGAATGTAGAAATACTATTGGAATAAATTTATGAAGAGCAGATTAAAGAAGAGCAGATTAAAAGGGATAGGTAATTAAAAATCCTATTCAGAGAGCTTCAAGAACAGGACTGATAATATTGCCAGAATATATGCGCTTATGAAACAAAAGCTAGAGGTAGAAGGAAACTTCCCACAAGGAGAAAAAGTAGTTTAAAAATCTCTAAGACGACACCACACACAATGTATAATTCAACAATGCTACTAACTCAGAAGACATTTTCTGGGTCCCTACCAACCTTACAGGCAACCCCCGCTTAACATTGTGTCAATTAGTACTATTTTGCTATAGCACTCATGTAAAATGGATACCCAATTTCACTGAGCGCTCAGCCAGTTTTGCTATAGCGCTCAGTGGAATCAGGGAGTTTCGGCAGGAGGGTGGGGTGGCAGAAGCATAGGCCCAGGTTGGCATGTGGTGCCGAAGCAGGCGGGGGAGCAGGGAAGAGAAGCAGTGGCAAAAGAGGGGAGGAGCGCGGGGCCCGCACCGGTGCCTGTGGCCAGGGCTGCACCCAGAGTGGAGCGGCAGAAGCACAGGACCCACACCTGTGCCCAGGGCCAGGGACGGCAGGGGCCCAGAGCAGCGTGGCAGGAGCACAGGCCTGGGTTGAAGTGCGGGTAGGCGAGCGGGGGAGAGGCAGTGGTGGGGCAGGCAATAACTAATCTACCATGATTTAAATTCATTTCTATGGGGAAATGGGTTTCACTTAGCACAGTTCCGCTTAACACTCAGTTTTTCTGGAACCAATTAGGAGCACTAAGCGGGGGTTGCCTGTACTTGCTTTCCTATAGCTATGCACTGGAGATCTATCACCAAAATACAATTTTTAATTATAGGTTGCCCAGATCATGTGCAACAAGATACACATTTCAGAAATAGCTCTTTATATCACTACAGTTTTAAAAGTCATACCTTTATTGCTGGGCCAGGAGTAACATCATCCATTACATGAGCACAAATATTAATGACTTTCAGCAAGTGAGAAAACAGCTGTTCTACCAACGTTACAAGAGTTCGGTCAGCCAAAGCTGGCCAGGACTCCTCTTGTTTAGCAGCTCCTGTATTAGCATCTTCTTCAGTAGTCCAAGGGTTTTTCAAACACTTGGGAGCACTAGCTGAAATAACAAGGAGCCTTAATTATTAAAGAGACAAGGAAAAGATGGTATGTCAGTTAAAACACTCAGATCATGAAGGCACACGTGGTATTCAAGCTACTTTAAGAGGTGGGTTCATTTTACACATATTGTTAAATATTAAGAGCTATGCACACATTAAGATGGTCAGGAGAACTGACAGTCCATTCTAAGAGAGTTTCCTAAAGGACCTGGTTTATTTCAGCTAGCAGAACAAAGCCTGAAAGGGGATAGCAGTGCTCTTTCCTTCCCATAACACTATTATAAAACACAAGAAAAAGAGAAGAGCCTCCAGAACTATGCTGACACTAGAACAAGTGAGTATGGACAAGCCATAAATAATTTTAGACTGAAAATTAGAAAAAAAACGTTTCCTACTGATCAGAGGAGTGAGCTTATGGGATAGTTGTCCAATAGGAAGGCAAAATGCTTAATTACTTTTAAGGTGGAGTTTGTCAAGTTTATGAATGAGACCCAAGGGACAAAGTGCTAAATCACATACTCAAAAAAACAGCTTGTGTGTGAAGGCTAAGACTGATACCAATTTCCACCCTATTTCTCAAGTTATTAGTTTCTCTCAGCTGCCTACAAATCCTACTTCTGCTATTCCATACAAGGCTTTTTCTTCTTCACTGCTATACAAGAAATAAAAGGGTCTCAAATGTCTGCCTGTCCAACCAGCAAAGACTAGGTGGAAGCTGCAAGGTTTGAGACTGTTTTAGCCTCATGAAGTATAGTAATCATCATCACATGCAAGGCCTTGGTCTGACTTCTACGGTCACTTGCTTGCTAGATTGTACATGGCCTAACATGCAAATAGGTTTGTACAATTTTTATTTTTTTTAACCATTTAAGATCCAGTGTAAGTCAACTCCAAAGGCAACCTATAGTTGTTACCTGATAGAATGGTACAAAGTGGGATTGGGAAGGAAAGACAGGCCACAGAATCAGCTTACATGAGGAAAGCAAAATACTTTATTAAAACTAGAGAAGGGATGGCCAACCTGTAGCACACTTGCCACAAGTGGCAAAAGGTATTCTGTGTGTGAGACATGGCAGACTGGAAAGAAGGCAGGCAGCACAGTGACAGAGCAGGAAGCAGAACAGCAGACTGGGCAGGAGAAGGGGATTAGAGTAGAATTCAGGAAGGGTGCAGGGCTAATTTGTGGCACACTTGCCACACAGGTTGCCCACTATACCTTGCAGATATTTTTGTTGTGTATAAATAAACATAGGTAGGGCATTCTGAGTAAAAAAAAATGGAGAGAGAATGATAGAGAACATGCAACGAAGCAATCCTACAATCTTTTTTCTACCTGCAAGCAAGTTTCCTGTCAAAATCAAGGCATCTTGGTGTGCAGAAAGATCCAGCGGGAACCAGGCAGATGAAAGAAGAGACAGAACCATACCAGCCATTCCAATGGTACAG
>NW_005842562.1:474206-498243 GCF_000455745.1 Alligator sinensis | reverse complement strand
CTCTTCCGAGATTCCTCTGAAGGACTCATCTGGGAAATGCTAGAAATTTAAAATTAATGGTCATACAATGCATCTTCCCAGCAAATTTTCAGTTGCTACAAACTAATAATTACTTAACGTCTGCAGTTAGAATCCTATTTCTTATTAAATTGAGACTATTGGTAAGTGTTTAGCTTAAATAGGGTCTTTACTATTTTGGATTAAGAAAAACAATCTGTAGCAAAAATTACCAGACGGTAGCAGTGATGCAATCAATAAGAGGTTGTTCAAAGCATTACTTACTACTACAAGAAATAGCAAAACAATGAATGCTATCTTTTGACAGACAACCATATTATATAAGGGTTTGCTCATCCTGCATGCTTCTATAGCGAACCACTATAAAACACAAAACAATGGTTTAATATCATGAAGCCTTCCCAAGGTGAAAAACTGTCATGTATTTTATGTATTGATTTACTAATTTAGTTTAGAAATAGAAAAAGCAACAGAACTAGATGGATTTAAATGCATCAAAATTTAAGCTCATACACTTTTATCTGTTCATTACTTCAGGTTTATACAGAGATGCATGGCAACGCCACTGCCTTGACAGTTATTACTGCAAACCAGATTTTGCCTCACTATAACGTTATCAAAAGGTTCAGCATCCTTCAAGTTTCAAAAGCACAAATAGCAGTTTATCTAAAGAAATCTGTCAAAGTTGAATGTGAATAAGGCTAACAAATTCAAAGAGCTAAGACTTGCATGTTTCCACTACACAGGTTCTGATTTTACTCTATCCTATGGGTGCATCCAGATGTGCATGGACGTTTGGTTCCCATGTCGCATGTGCTTTAGCATGCGGCAAGTTAGCCTAGGAGCAGTATGGGAGGCTGGGACCAGCACTGTGCTGGCTCCAGCAGCCTTACCTGGGGTCCTGGGGGCTGCCCAGCACTGCAGCTGCAGCAATCCTGCTAGGTGGAGCCTGGCCAACAGCCACAACACAGCTCCAGGTGGCCCGGCTCCACTTTTCAACAGAACATGCTGCCCAAGCATGCGCTGCTCCGGTTTATTTTTTCTGCAGTTTTTTTTTTGACCCCCAGATATCCAGGGGTCAAAAAAAAAAAAAAAAAAAAATCCTCAGGAAAAAAAAACAAACAATAACAACAAAAAAAACAGAGCAGCTCATGGTCAGGCAGTCATTGCAGCGCAGAGAACACCCAACTGTGAGGTATGTGATGCTGCAAACGAGTTTCCAGTGCCACACAGGGCACGACCACGCTTGTCTGGATGCGCCCCATGAGTCCCTGAAAAGCCATTAAACAAATCTACTTTTAGTCACCTTAGCCTAAAGATGAACTCTCAAAAAACAAGGACTCGCCCAACTTACGTTATTTTTCAAAGACTCAGAGGGTGGAATAGCACTGCAGCTGACCACTCACACATCTAATAGATGGAATAGAATCTGACACCACATTTTTCAGAATAAAACTGGAAAAAAAAAAATCTTACTTCCTGTAACTTCTCAAAAACAGCTTCTTCTGGAAACCTCAGATTTGCCTTGTAGATCTAATTTAACTAAACCTAACCCACTAGAACTCAACTTCTAAAAAAGAAATTTATTCTGAATAGTTTTTTAGAAAGAGCTCCCAGCAGTGGCATACTACATTTATACAGTGCCTTTCATTCCAAATCAAAATATTCTTCTATTTTTATGTGTGCTGCATTCTACCTTCGCCATGGCAACATTCCAGGATAGATATAGTTTAATACACGTGCGCGTGTGCGGACGGCTAAGGCTAAGGCAAAATGCAGCAGCTCTCGCAGTACTTAAATCCCTATCTAATAATGGACAGGACTATTTGATACTGAACAAGACGACCATTATTACAGGGAGTGCAGGATCTGCATAGGTGCGAAACAGATGGTATGGGATCAAAGATGACAAGCAGAAGACTTACATTTTCTTATTTTACTGTGCACAGCATCATAAATGCACATGACACTTTACAAAAAAAGTTAATCCCTGTCCCAAAGAACGTATAATCTAAGTTAATAAAGAATGTATAATCTAAGTTAATATCAGACCAGAAGGAATGTCCCAAAAGGAGGCTGGAGAGAAGAGGAGGGTAAGTGGCCTTGAACATATAGTATATGCTATACAGTCAGGCCAAGAGTCCATCTAGCCTAGTAACCTGTCCCTGACAGTGGCCAGTATTAAATGATTTAAAGCTGGGGTGGCCAACCTGCAGCACCTGTGCCAGATGTGGCATGGGCAGCTGTTGTAAGTGGCATGCAAGGTCTAGTAGCAATGCCATACTTCTAATGCAGCAGCTGTGCCAGCTCCCATTCCAGACTGCAGTGCAAATGTTAGAGTACAGCAGCACCACGTTAAATCACAGAGCAGCCAAGCAGGGCACAGAGGGCAGGACTTATGAGGGAGTGGGGCTGGAGGCAGAAGCAAAAAGGGGAGGGAAGAAAGTGCAGTCTGGTGCCAGAAGAGTATGGTACAGCTTTCTGGGGCCCTGCTGCCCTAACTGGGAAGCCTGCAGGGACTGGGGCAGCAGAGCCCATTCTGGCCCCCCTCACCCTGCTTGGCTGCTCCACAACAGAACTCAGTCCTGCCATCTTCACTGCAGCCCAGGGCTGCAGCTGGCACAGCTACCCCATTAAAGGTATTGCTGTACCGCTCAAGCAAGCGGTGGCAATACAACCTGGTTTAAGCCTAGCCCAGCAGCCCTGGACCAGGACCTGATAACAAACTCTGAGTCCAGGGAGCCCTGAGCAAGACCAGCCCCATCACTGGCCCGCACTGAGCAATCTATGCTGGGTGCCTGACCACAGTCCTCCCAGTCAGTTACAGAGAGCTCTGAGCAGATGATTTATATAAAACAGGACATGGATGGATACTCAAGACTCTAAATGCTCCCACTCTAAGCTGCAAAAAGGAAATGATAAGCAAAGCTAGCAGTGCCCCTATTAAAGGCTGCCTAGTTGCTTATAGTTGTAACATTGGTTTTCAGTTGCTTACAATATTGCCAAACCCATTGTTTATGTTGCAGATTTCCATGCTTGCTCCCATTCCTATCCCACTAGTCCTCTTGCTCATGTTTCACCACACCCACATCTTCCAGTGGCTCTTGCTGTTCCATTTCCTGCACACTATTTGGGCAACAGTAGTTTGTACACTGAAACTACAGAGGGGGTAAGCCCTAAGCCCTAGAAGGCACAACAGCAACAGAGTCGTGCTTTGCCCCTGCAGGTCCCAAGTCAAGTACATGGGAATGGTACTTGCAAGGCCTTGGTTGGTATACACAAACTGCAAAGGAATGGGGCAGATTCTCCAGTGCTGATGGCATCTTTAGACAATGCAGCTGTCTAAATCCTCCAAGAGCTATGGGTAGTCTCAGAATACAAACAATACACTGTCATGTACAGACAGTTCCCTTCACAACTATAAGCAGCGATTTCTAAACTGCTGCAAAAATTAATGATGAGACCAGAGAAGTGATATCACTGTGCACATACTGCTCAAGAGAAGCTGGCAAATGCTAATCATGGGCATAATATTTAACATCCCATCCATTCTTTTGTCATAAGGTTTTGTCTGAGCGAGATGGAATTTGGAATACAAAGGTACATGGCTACTGCCCAAAATTGTGTTACTATCTGGCAAGCCACTCCTGGTTCAAAACCAAAGAAATCCCTAATGTTAACACACAAATGGCTTGGCAATTAATGTGTTTTCCCCTGATTTGGGAAAATATTTATTCATAGTGTTTTTCGGTTGTTTACAAAGGACAGAAGTTGCACATAAACCAGTTTAGGTGATCAGAAACTGGTTTAAACCTGTAACAGAACAGATGTTCAGTGCACATAAACCAGTTTGAAAATGGCTGAAACCAGTCTGAGATAAGTCTGATATACTACATTCAACCAGGTTTAACTGATTTGGCTCAAACCAGTTTATGCAATGTCTGTCCCAGACCCCTTTGCTGGTTTAAATTAAATGAGTCCCCCAGCATCACAGCATGCTCTCTGGGATGGATGGGGCTCCTGCTTCACAGCAGGGCTGGCCCCTGCCCTCTGCTCCCTGGCTGCAGCTTCGATACAGACTTGCAGGCACAGCAGGGTCTGGTGGCTTCCCCGTGACCCCCTCTCACCACTCGCTGCTTAAGCAGAGATCCCTTGTAAGTATGTTTGTGAGAACTGCAACTGGCAAAGGTACTCCAAAAAGGTCAGATTCACAGCATACCATCTGAGACAGATTTTCATTTATATTTTCTATTACTGAAATTGTTTTAAGCAATTTTTTTAAGTGCTGCTCACCAGCTGAGGGCAATGCCCCCAAAAACAGTGGGGAGCTCCTCATACAATCCTGTGCATGCCGGTTCCATCCTTTGGAAAACCCTCTTCTCCAGTTACCTCCCAGTTACACTAGGACTGGTTGTTCGAACGTCAGTGCACCACAAGGAGCCCTCAGCCCCACTGCACTCCATGACAGCCATGAGGACACCACATCCCATCACTCCATGGAGTCACCTGGAATCGCCCTAAGAACAGCAGCCCTTAAAGGGCTAGCTAGGCCCTGTTGGTGAGACCGGGGTCAACTCCATTAAGAGTTCCTGCTGCCCACTGAGGGGGGAACAGGCTGCTTTGAGGGGCTGCCCATTGAGGTGTGAGCAGGGACCCCAGTGGTCCTCTGTGGGCAGTCAGACCCAGGCATGCAGGGTCCAAGGATGCAAGCTGCCCTGAGGAGGTAATGGGTTGCAAAGGTGTCACCACCTCATAAAGACCTGCAGATAACACAGTGCTACTCCATCCCATGCAAACTATCAGGTATGCCTATGGCGGGGGGAGGAAATTGGGGACACCTGAGAAAGAGGGGGGCTTAACTTGTGACATGCCATACTTGTTGGCCACTACTACTACTTTAGAGGGAAAGTAAATGAATGGGGCATATAGCGATCTATCCTGTCATACCTTCCTGGAATCAACCACTAACCCTGGTATTTATATAATTCATATATCTAGACAGATAATAATAGCTTGTAAAGCCTTCGTAAAAAGGAAGCAAAGCAGAACTCTAATAAAGAAATGGCCCTATGCAGGACATGATTAGGCAGAAACTTTCAATAACATGGATAAAGTAGTCAAGTAAGATGAGTGGAGTAAAGGAAACAAGAGCGGAGATATACAACAGGGTAAATTGTAGAAAGCCCTGAAAACCTTGAATGTGTTTCAAAATATGGGATCTCTACCAAGGAAGCCAATACGTAGAGGCTGACATCCAGAAGTTCAGGCCTTGACTAAGGAGGACACACTTTATTAAAATCACCAACCCCATTTCCTGGTCTACTCAGGTCTAAACCTACTTCACTTGACAAGATTATAGTACAATGAAGCATTGCTTTTCAGCATACAGATGCAGCACATGGGATGCTGGACAGCTGGACTGCTGTTCATAATACTGTAAAATTGGGCCTAGCACAGAGAGAAAAGAGAACAAATGATGAACAAAAAACAGCAACTGTCCTTTAAAAAACATGAGACTTCACAACACAGCTTTAGGCAGACAAAGAAGTGGAAAGATTTTATAAGTAATGAAACTGGGACAAAGATTCCCCTTTGACAGCCAGGTGCTGAAGTAGGGGAGGCGGGAGGGAGAGAGGGGAGGACTCTGAAGAAGAAAGCAGGAAAATTAAAAAAAACAAAACAAAACAAAACAAAACACAATTTCCATAGATAAGGAAACAAAGTGCTTAGCACCAAAGAAACGTGTGAACAAGATCTCTTGGCCCATGAAAACAGTAGGAAAAGAACCCCCATGAATTTGCAAAATGCAACCAGATGGCAGCAATGGCTTTATTATATTTTTGGCTGACCAGTGGCAGCAGAACCAAGAGCAATAAGTAATAATGCTTGGAACAGAAATCAGCAACCCCTGGTTTGGATCCAGCCTGCAAACAGGATGGATCTGGCCTAAGGCAATCCAACCCGACCTGATGTGCAAGCAGGATTGAGTGGCAGAGAGCTCCACCAAGCCACTCATCCTCTCCAAAGCACCCTCCTCAGCAGCTGTTCTTGCTGCTCTATACCTGTACTTACTATCGCAGTAGAGCGGTCATGTATCAGCAGTAAAGAAAGCACAGGAGTCTGAGTTCTGGAGGGGTGGGTTGGGAAATCAACAGATGGACAGATTTGTGGTCTATGGTAGGGAGCCTAGTGACAAGCTCTGGCCCAGGATGGCATGAAAATTCGACTACCCAATAGGGCTGTGCAAAATAGCACCGTTCCACTTTGACTTCTGTTTCAACATTTCAACGGAACAGCGTTTCAAGTTTAGTTTAGTTTTGAAAGCACTGTTTCGTTTCATCAAACCAGTTTTGCTGTTCTAACACTGTCTTGATGTTTTGCCCATAGGCTATAATGGGGAAGCACGAAACTGGAGGAGGAGCAGCCTCCTGTGATCACAGGCAGAGCAGGGGCCTGCACACCCACAGGAGTTCAGCAGAGTCCCGTAGCCCTCCCGGGGGTGCAGGCTAGAGGCTGCTGCTGCCACCTGGGACCAACCGGTACTGGTAGCTGAACCCAGTGAAGGGAGGAGCAGCACAACCGTGGCACCGCTCTCCGCTTCCCCCCACCAGGCTCAGTTCCATGGGGCTGGAAACCACTGGGCGCTGAGCCCAATGAAGGGAGGCAGTGCACAGCCCCGGCACAGTGCGCCGCCTCCCCCCACCAGGCTGCAAGCCGCTGGGCACTGAGTCCAGTGGAGGGAGGCAGAGCAGTGGAGGGAGGCGGAGCGTAGCCCCAGCACTGTGCTTCGCCTCCCTCCACCAGGCTCGTGCCCAGCAGCTCACAGCCCCGTGGAATTCAGCCCAGTGCGGGAGGCAGAGCCAGCTGTGCCCGCCTCCAATCACCGGGATGAGCTCCATGGGGCTAGTGGACCGATGGAAGCGCAGCCCAGCAGCAGGAGGCAGGCAGAGCTGGCGCTACGCTCCCATTGGCTCCACCAGCCCCATGGAGCACAACCTGGCAGTGGGAAGCTGGGAGAGCCATGACTGCACTCCCCGAGCTGAGCCACATGGGGCTGCAGATCCTTTCAGAGCGCAGCCCTGGCTCTCCCCTGCCTCCCGCCACCTAGATGGTGCTTCGAAACTCAACTTTTTGAAACTTGCAAAACATTTTGACTGCCCTCATTTCATGTCAAGGCTGTTCTGAAGCCCTTTGTTTTGATTTCACTGTTTTGAGCTCGAAACAAGTCGAAACAGTGTCAAAACAAAGCAGCCAGCGAAGCTTTGCACAGCCCTACTACTCAAGACCTAGAAGGCTCGAACAAACAAAGATATCCCCTACCAAACAAAGCAGTGGTACATTGCCACAGAACATACAAAAATCTGCTGCTATATTTGAATATGTGCAGTAGAGGATTCTACAGGACAACTGGAACTGCACAGAGTTTAAGAACAGGATCAAAACAAGAATTAACAAGGCCACAGTTACAGTAGGTAGATTTCTCCTGCCAGGTATGCAGGTCACAGTGCAATGGGATCTGATGCATGAGCCACACAAATCACACTTCTTCCATACCACAAGTACATGGCAGGAGGCTTGATTGTAGGATCAAGCACCAGTTCCCTTCACACCTTATTGCCAATGTAGGAAGAACCTGGGATCCCACTGACTTGGCAGGTAGCAAGCTCCCACAGCTGGGAACCCCCACAGCTAGTGGGGCTCCTAGTTGAAGGGGTGCATAATGTACTCCCACAACTGGGAGCCCCATGAGCTGACAGGGCTTCCAGCCACAGGTGCGCACCTGGCCAAATATATAATTGATGTCATAATAGGAACCAGTGTCACAAAGTGATTACATATTTTTTGTGGAATAACTTTGTGACTCATTCCTTGTTCTATGACACCGTGAATTGCTTTAATGTGTGGCCAGGTTACAACTTAAGACATGTCTAACCAGTTACTCACATCTTAAGATTAAAGGATTGCAGGGGCCCTGAAGACAAACAGAACTCTTGGTACTTTCAAAATCATTTTATCCATACGAATGGTAGGAGTATGCGTTTCACCAATGCCTCACTGACTATTACCATGATCTAAGTGACTTACCTTCAAAAGTTGCCTTTTGTTATGTATGTATCTGCCATTCCTACTGTTATACAAGCAGACAAACATGAATTTCCTTTGCACATCACTTACAAAACTGACACGAGGCAATAGTTATTAGAAAAAGGTAACGAAGGTATGTCATTTAACAACCCAGCCCCCCAGAAAAGTTCAGCATTGCTCAAGACATTCAAGAAAAATTTTTTCTGCCAAATGGAAATAGCCAACACACAGAGCAAAACACTTTTCTCTCTTTTTTATTCAAATAGTTAAAATCAGCCACAGAATTTGGACAAGCGTACTGAAGATGATGGAAAATACTAGTACCTGATATAGTGTCAGACCGCCACAAATTTCATTTTAGATCTTTCAGTCTAAAATGTTTAAAACTGCTATCTGAGTCTCAATAGCGAATAGTTAAAGCAGGGCTTCTGATACCTGAACGAGTGTCCTCTGCTTTTGTAAATATGAATTCTAGAAGCTTGTATACTTGATGAAGGAACATACCCACAGTGCCATCCTACACTCCAGGTGCAGACTGGAAATGTTGTGGAGAGAAGATACAAAGCTTCACAACAGCCGAACTGAAAGAATTTGGGAAAGTATCAGTGTCTGTGTCAACACTGCAGAAGACAGCACCAAAACACGCAACGCTTACATCTTTAAAGTATTTTCACTACCTACTAATAGAAATAGTGACAGGCAAGAATAATAAGTATCAAATCCAATTTAAATTGGATTTATAAATATTATGGAGACTACTCACTGTAAGCGCTCTTGTAGTTGATGTTGTCAATGCATGGGAAATTGCAGAGACAACCCTGGAAAGGTTGTTTTCCATAGTGACATCTGTTGGACTTTGCAGCATATTGTAACCTCTGTACGTTCTGAAATTAAAGAGGCATACAGTTAAAATGGAGGACTATAAAAACAAATCATATTTTGTTAAAAGTGAATGACAGGTTAAAGGAAAGTTGCGTGACATTTTAATGAACCAAAAACAGATGTTGCATTTTTCTTAGAACAAAGCCTTTTAGAGGGTTTCCTCACTTTATGTGGGTTAGGTATGAGCAAATTTGCTCTTATGCGATGACCCTTTTTATACCAAAAACTCATTATATGCAAGGTAAATTCACTCATATCCGACAGGTGTGGTAGAAGCCCACAGTCAGCAGCTCTGTACGTTGCATTGTGGGAGTGACGTGTGCTAAAACAGTCTCCAAGGTGGATCTGTGCTCCTTGCTCATTGTCTGCGACAAGTGTTTCTGTAGTTGCCATCCCCATTATGACAGTGCCCTATGCTTGTGTGTAATGTCTGCTGTTGGTGAGTACCAAAATAGTTTTGTAAAAGTGGTAGAAATGGGTCTGGGGGTCAGTAGTCATGGTTTTGGAACGTATCCCTATTTGTTATACTGTAGAGTGGGGTCCCTTTATGCGAATTTGAGTTATGCACTGTTTTCCAGGAACACATGTACAGAATAAAAGTAAGGGAAACCTGTATTCTGGAACCCTATATATGTACAAGCGCATTGTCCCATTTTAAGTACCTGTGAAATACCAAAAAATAATACTTTTACACTTTTTCCCCCACAGTACAATGGGGGGGGGGAAATAGAACACACAAGACTAGGCTAGTTTAGTCAATTATCTTTCAAGCTGCATGTGGAAATAACCAATATACACTTTTTCCACTTGGAAGGCTGTGTGGGGTTTACATTTTGAATAATATAGGAAATGGCTAAATTGTGGCAGGGGAGAGAATAGCTGTTTGTTTTTTAAAGATTAAAAACACAAACAAATAGCTACTCCCTCCCCTGCCACAATTACCTATTTCCTATATTATTGAAAATCTAAACACAAAAACAGCACTGTGTTTATATATGTAAACTAGAAGGTCAACTGGCTAAACAGTTTAGTCTAATTTAATTATCAGAAAATGAATGAAGTGCAAAAAGTAACCAGATACCACAGCTGACAAAGATAATAATTACACTGATAGGGTTAAGTTTTAATCATTTTAAATTAAATTTAAGGGAATACAAGCAAAGGCATGGATTTCACCTGCTTTATTAATATAGAGGAAAAACTATTTTAAAGTATAGACCCCAACATTAGGATCCCATATAAAAAGGTTTATTTTCAAAGGCAATAAGAATAAGAAGCTCTGGTTAACTTCAGAATGAAGGTACTTATCTCATAAAGTATAGCCATTTTTTCATTTTGATGCCCACAGAGCCCCATTTCTGAAAATACTTGCTGGAAATAAGTGAGGACACTTACTCACGGTGCATCAAGTTAAGTACATCCTTAAGTCTGTGCATGATTAGGGCCTAAATATGCATTTGAATACTTCCAGCATAACTTGAAATTGAACAGAATTTTTAAAATTTTGGCCTCAAGTTACAGGCAAAGTAAGCCATGTACCATACCTGGTGATAGTGCTCACTGCAAAGTGAGATGGAGGCTGAGTCTCATGCATCAGAAGTTTCAGGTAGACACTGCTTTGGTCCCTTGCTACTGCCACTACTGGATCAGCCTGTCCTTGGTCACAGCTATAAAACAGCTTTGGAACAAGCCTTAAATAGAGAAGACGACAGATCCAGTAAGCAACATGTTAAAAAAAGAAGGTATTACAAGAATTATATGAGGTATGTACAATTTAGACAGAAGGCTTATATAAATTTATGACAATCCTTAAAAATCAAAATTGACTGAAGTCCCATTAGCCCTTCAGGCCCTTCTCTTTGTACCAGACACTTTAAAATTTTCATTTTTCTGATCTTATTCCTAGCCTTATACATTCAAATCGTGATCCCAAGTGTTCAAGTCAGCACTACTAATGGAATCACTCTGGAGACGGGGGAATTTTAAAAAAAGAAAAAGAAACAATCCACTACAACAGGGCTGTCCAACTGACAGCCTGTGGGCCACATGCAACCTAGGAGAGGTTAGTTGAACCCCCCACCCCCAAGATCTCATCAGCTGCAACTCTCCCCATCACTTTGGTTGCAATAGCAGATAGAGTCTTCAGATTACTCCTCCCTGCTCCAGCTTCTGTACTCTATGCCTGCTGCAGGGGACAGCGAGGCACAGTATGGCATGGGTATGCGTGGGGGCACTCAGGGTGAGGCTGGGGCCGTGAGGTGCAACATCTGGAGCACCCACATCAGGTTGCTGTGGGGAAGGAGAAGGTGGCAGCAGCATCCACACAGGCACACAACTGCTCTTCTTAAATGGTAGTACTTTTCTAGATTCAACATACTTCCCATTTTCTTCTTAAAAGTGCTAACAGCCACTATCCTGGAAAACTGGGAGGGGAGACTAAATCACCAAGCATCTCCCATACAGCAACAGAACACCCCAAGAACTCTGTCCCCTGCGTTCAACATTCTTAAAAACCTTCTAAAGTGCTTAAATTCTAACAGGGGTCTAACCACTGACTGTTTGCTTACTGTTCAGTATCTGTACCTGGAGAACACCTTCATCTTGTTACGGTAACAGCAAATATGCATTTGGACAAGTTTTATTAATTTAAACCGAATGTCCAGAAGTTTTAAACATGCAGAGAAACATCACTGTAACAGTCTGGGCAGAACGGTTGTGCTCATTCCTGAAGGCCAAAGGCAGTAAAATTCCTGACCGAGTCTCAGCTCTCCCACCAATTCCTTCAATTACATTGGCCAAGTCACAATCTCCAAAGGTCAATCAGTTTCTTCTTCTGTACAGCAGAGACCATCATACTTCAAAGAGTATTGCAAAAAAACCAAACGTTTGTGTATTGCTTTGAAAAACTGCATCACAGAATGTAAGGCACCACCAAATTGTGTCAGATTTTGAGTTCCAGATGCCACGTTTGCATTTTTTAAAATACTGCTTCCTGCGTTAAGTACCGTAAGTGCTAAGCATTAATTTGTTATGTACCTACAACTAGATAATGCATTATTAAATTTATACCTCATTAAAGAAGCTGCAGCTATGTGTCGCACCCTTGGGTCTTCGTCTCCAAGCAGAGAGATTACAACATTATTGAGCACTCTATCCTGCAGTTTCAACAGCTACAGAGATAAATCAGCATAAGCAAAAATGAAAATATGTTATGACAATGCACTGCTCTAACCAACACAGTGAAATACTAAAATGTAAAACTACATTTCCTTGTGCATACTAGTGAGAAAACGGACTATTTTGCTTCTACACTCATGACTATTTAGTTATGTGAAATAAAACATTCTACGTTTTTTTAAAGTAAATCAACCTACAAATGGTTTATATATCACAGTAGGCAAAGAAAAGAATATTTACTCTATTAATAAAATATGAAACATAATTCAGCAAAGCATGTGTATAAACCCCATTAACTTTAACAGGCTTCAAGCACCTAAACAAATGCTTCTTTAAAACAATATTTTAATCCCCAAATAGTATTTTGATATACTACACAAAAGATATTACTTACACCAATATAATGATGAACTCCTCTATGCAAATTATCTGTTTTTCCTTCCAAAAAGCTGACTAACCTTAAGATAAAAAAGGGGAAAGTCAAACTACATTTCTAAACAAAGTCATGATTTTTCTTAATTGTTACATAGTAATTACTAAAGTTAAAATGTTTAGTACTCAGCTGAAAAAGTCAAAATTAGCATATCTTAGCTTCTCTTTTCCAAAAAGCAATAAATATATGGAAATGAGTTTAAATCCTGCAGCATGATGACCTAAGATCTGACTAAAGTAGCAAAATGGTTAATTATCTCACACTAAGTATGCTTTGTAAAGGTATGTTTAGCCATACAGATTCCCATGTAAGCCTCCAAATATGCCATGTAGGCCAGATCAAATTCTGATTCCTCTAGGATTATGCTTGTGTCCTAAAAGTCCACACAGCTCTATGGGGTTATGCTGGGGGCATAAAGGGATAGCATAGCCTCAACCACCTCTTAGTTCCCTCGCTCAGGAAGAATTCCATATTGTAAGACTCCCAATTAAGAGGACAAGTCATGGCAAACAGATAACATGCCTTTAAGCAGAGAATATGTTGACAACTAAGAGGAGTCTTACTTAGACCACCCTACCAAAGTTTGCATCAAACCAGAGGGCTGCACTACATTAAGGTATAGCAAGGGGTAAAAGCACAGACTGAATTCCATATTACTGTTTTACGTCTCAGTTAATACGATGGTATTCAAAGAGGCAGGAGAGATTGTCTGGGCTTAAACAGAATGAGACCCGAGGCATCTAGAGACAATGGGAGAGAGGGAGAGGAGCACACCTCTTTGCTAATACCTAGAACAGGGGCAGGAAAAGTCCAGCCCATAGGGAGGATCTGGCCAGAGTGGACTCCATTTCCCAGCAGCCCCTGCCCACATGGCTGGGGCCGGCCTTCATAGAGACCCCAGCCACAGCTGCGCTGGCAAGGCTGGGGTTGCCATGGAGACCAGACCCAGCCATGCTGGCAGGGCAGGAGGCTGCTCCAGAGCCACTAGGATCTTATGGTGGAGACAGCTTGGTTGAGGCCAGGGCAGAGCCATGATCAGCAACCTGCACACTCTGGGCAGGGGCGCGCAGGCAGCAGATCGCAACTCTGCCCTGGCTCCTTGCAGCAGTGACAGGGTCATCCCAAGCCAGGCAGAGTCGCGATCTGCTGCCTGTATGCCCCTGCCCAGAGCGTGCAGTTTGCAGATCGTGGCTCTGCCCTGGCCCCAACCAAGCTGCCCCTGCTGCAAGATCCCAGCAGCTCCGGAGCAGCCCCCTGTCCTGCCACACACCCTGCCAGCACGGCTGGGGCCAGTCTTCATGGCAGTCCCAGCCTTGCTATCACATCTGAGCTGCAGCTAGGGTCTCCATGGAGGCTAGCCCCAGCCATACAGGCAGGGGCTCCTGGGAAATAGAGTCTGGCTGCTGGCTGGATCTATTATTTTACCCACCCCGACCTAGAGGTATACATACTGTCTAAAACACATTTAAACAGTCTCTCTGAAGGCCTCTCTTACCCTTTCATCAATTTTATGCATGTCAGTTGTTATAAATGCAACAGACAATGCTCTTTGAGGCTCTACTTTGCTCTGTACACAATTAAAAAAGGATCTAATCACCTCATCAGATCCTAAAAATCTTTTAGCTCAGGGGTAGTTTTAGGAAGACTAGTTGCCTCATTGAGAGAGAAATAGTAAAGAGCTAGAGGTTACTGATGGCACTGCTTTGAGCAGGCGGTTGGACTAGATGACCTCCTGAGGTCCCTTCCAACCCTCATGTTCTATGATTCTTTACGAGTCTGACAACAGCAATGTGCCTGGCATAGGTTTCTTCATTGTTGCTATGACTAGAGTTATCTGATGCTGTTACACATGATGTCAGAGACAGGCCTGACATTTAAGTAGAAACCAGAGGCACTGCAGAGCTCACTACAGCAATAGACTATTAGCACCTATTTTGCTTCAGATGTATCCAAGTGAGGCTTACAGCCTCTCTCCTAGGTTGGTACCAAACAAGTAAGGCTTCATCATGTTTTGTGAGCAACATGGAAACATGACTCACTGGGACAGTAGAGGAATACAATTCACTGGGTATAGTGGGGGGGTCTCCGATTGGTTGTCAGGATCTGAAAATGCCTAAAAGTCATCTGTAGGAGATGCTGCTTCATACTATCTTCTCTATCTTTCAGACAGTGCTTTGAGAAAAGTCAACAGAAGAGCAGCACCTCCAACTTATAGGCACTCACTGCTGTACCAAAATAAATGCATCTTGAATTGTGATGATCAACCTAAACCCAGGGGTGGGCAAAATATGGCCTGCAGAACAGATCCAGCCCACAGGCAGGTGCGTGCCAACTCATGGGATCTGCCACGTGGGCAAACCCAGCCTTGGCCACTGCATGGTGCTGGGCAGTTAAGGTAGTTTCCAACATGCTGGGTGGGCAGGCGAGACTGCTTCTGTCCAGTGCTGATGTGGCAGCGTTGGTTATGGACATGGGCAGACACCGTGATTCCCACGCAGAACCTGCCGGCCATGGCCACAGTCAATGCTGGTGCTGCTTCCACTGTGCCAGGTGGGTGGTGACATAAGCTGCAGACAGGGCCGGCAGGTTCCGGGTTAGGGTGTGATAGAGCTCCGGGTGGGTTCCCGGGGGCAGAGGTATGCAGGGAGGGGCCCTTAAAAGGACACCAAAACCTCATTAAATGGCCCTTCAGCCAAAATAGTTGCCCAACTCTGGTCAGACCCTAGCCGACTGAAAACATGCATGTAAAAACTGGCTATACCCAATCCTGATAATGCTGAAATTACAAGAAGCTTTCTAGACCGGTCAAGGTGAAAGGTTTATTTCATAAAGGTTCATTATTTCTTCAGATTATTTAGAATTCTCAATTCATGAGTTGATTCTCCTAAGTAACAATCTATACACTAGGGGTGGGCAAAATAAAGCCTGCAGGCTGCATCCGGCCCACAGGGCCCCTAAAACAATTTAGAAAAATTAATATCCATTTGCCCCTGGCTCCTGTCAAAGATGTACCTATACTGCAGAGCTGGGTTGAGGGGACTGGAAGTGAGCAGACAAGCAGGACCCAGTGGCAGCCAGGTGGGAGCACAGAGCCCATGCCGGTGTCCTGGGGCCAGAGCAGAGTGGCAGGAGCGCAGGGTCCTGGCAGGAGGGGCTCTATGGAGCCAAGTCAGCACCCCACTCTCCCTGCTGGTGCAGCCCAGCCTGGCTCCACAGACCCCTGCCAGCCCACACCCTACATTCCTACCGCCCCACTCTGGGCCCCGCCAGCACTGGCCCCAGGACATTGGTGCAGGCCCCACGCTCCCACTTCCCTGCCCGCCTACAGGCCAGCCCCCATCCACTATGTGGCTCCCAGACATGCACAAAATCACTTCTGCACATACACCACAAATGCACACATATCAGGACAATTTTTTTTTTAAATTAAATTAAAATATATTACAGGTGTTTGATTTTTAACATGCAATTTGTTTTTTTCCCCCTAAGATGGCAAACCCTCTTCTCCAAAGGAGTACTTCCAGGGACAAGGGGATGGACTTCTGGTGGCAATGGTCAGAGGTTTGGGGGCAGGACTTCTGTTCCCAACATGGTGACCAGGGGTAAGGTACTTGTAAGGGGGTGGGGCTACCCACGCAGCTCTTGACAGCTTACCAAAACTCAGTAAGTGGCCCTCCACCCAAAATAATTGCCCACTCCTGCTATACAGTCACAACACAGCCTATTGAAAAAATAATACATGCTTACCGGAAATCAATCTCAGCAAGAGTTTCCAGGAGTTCTGTCCTTACTAGCCAATAGGAACTATTCCTCAGTGTAAGGAGGTCGGTGATCAACTGTAAGCCTAGTTCACTGTAACTGCCGCTGCATAAGCTCATAATGCAATGCTAGAGAGAAAATATTTCACTTGTTAAAAGTTATACTTTGCTATTCTGATTGAGAACCTTTCTGTACTAACTTTGTGTTCACTTAAACACCCAAAAACACTACAATAAGGCTATTACAAAGACCAAAAGTTGAGAAACTTTTGTATGGGATGAGATAGTTGGGGTCGGTCCTGTTTGGAGCAGGAGGTTGGACTAGATGACCTCCTGAGGTTCCTTCCAACTCTGATTTTCTATGAAACTCTGAAGAAGCCTAAATTCAGAGCCCTAGAGAACTATTAAATCCCTCTAAAGTCTTCAAAATCCAGCAAAGAACCTGAGCCTCACCAAGACAGTATCTGAAGGACCACCTAACAGGACAATCTATAAAGTGAAGAAGCCATTAATTATACTCCCAATTGCAAACCATTGTTCAGACAGTCAGAACAAGACACTGACCATAGTAGTACAGGGTCTCTTGTTTCCCCAGCATCCCAGTGCTCTATTCCCTCCCCTCTCAAAGTAGAAAGGGGAGCAGGGTGGAGAGTTAATGAGTATTGCCTGGGTACTCAGCTGTCATCAAGATGGGGCATAGGGAACAGAGGAGCAACCCTCTTCCTTCCCAGGCAAATGGTATGGGAGACTCATGACAGGCTCCCCTTCCCCTTGCGAGCTGAGTAACTCCCATCTCCCCCCCACATAATGCTGTGGGTGGAGAACACACTGCTGAACACTTCTGTAGTGATTCTGTAGAACTCTCTCTGGTGGCTCTGCATGTCTGTTTTTGCCTCGCAGCACAACATTTTTGTGCTGCTTCAACATGTTATGCATTTGTAGCACTACAAATGCATGTCTATGCACAGCTTGAGTCATTCCTTGATTTTATCCCCATTTCCACAACGGACTCACTGCGTATCATTTCTAGGATAGGCTACTGGGGAGTGGATAACTGCTTATCATGCTAGCAGATACCTTGTCTTCCTTGTATTCCCTTATCCATCTATCTTTATCCATCACATTGTATATGGTAAGCATGTTAAAAGTTAGTGACTATCTTTTTGTTCCATGTCTGGACGGCACTGAGCACAATGGAGTGCAGCTATATGGCTAGCTCTCCCAGACAGCAAGGTAATGCAAGTAATCATTCTACTTACCCTCACAGCTGCACAAGCCAGTTTGCATGTAACCGAGGATTCATCTTTCAGCGTTTTCTGTAACAGAGGTATACAGTCTACCAGAGAAAAGAGATTTCCTGACAACAAAAAAGTAACAACAATGAAATAAAGGCAAGTTTTGATTATGAAACAAAACAACCCCCAAAACAGCAACTGTTACCTGTTGAACTTCTGACAACTGCTATCCAGTTTTCCACATCAAAGCGTGACTTAATGAGAATAGAGTTGACAATTGTTCCACAGAGAATGGCAGTAGCTCCTCTAATTTGGGGA
The DNA here is from genome assembly GCF_000455745.1 of Alligator sinensis. Lineage (NCBI taxonomy): Eukaryota > Metazoa > Chordata > Crocodylia > Alligatoridae > Alligator > Alligator sinensis. The sequence continues at coordinate 480,337 of NW_005842562.1, read as the reverse complement.
TCTCCATGGTCAATATAGTTCAAAATATCTGACACGTACTGCTCTTCTGGGAAAATAAGTTACAACAACTACTTTATTTTAAAAATACTAGTTCTAACACTTTAACTAATAGCCTTCTTTATCTGGCATGTTTCATTATGTACAATGCAAGTAAAATACACTGATCAAGCCACTTGAAACAGTAGGGTCTCAAAGCTTGGTAAAACAAAAAAAATTGTATTTTCTATAAATTCATAGTAAAGTAGCAGTTCCAGAATGGTACCTGGGAACCGGTATCTAATACAGCACGTAAGACACGTAATATAATAGAGGGACAACTCATGAATCAATCAATTGGAATCTTTCCATTGAGATTATGGCTGTTCTCCTAAAATGTAAATCCCAGGATATGGCAACACAAACAAGTTACCATAAAGGAAAGAATTTAGCTCATTTGGTTTGCAACAGCTTGTCTGAGGGTTCATGCCCCAATTCAGCCAGAAGTTATAGAAACTGTCACAGAAATTAATGAATTAATGGACAGTTCCATGCACTGTATTGTGGGAAGTCAGACTAGATGTTTTTTGGTTCCTTCTGACCACAGTGTTCCAATTCATGTTCTTGTAGGATTCAGTAAGCATTCTCCATCTCCAAAGATACTCCTATATAGTAGAACACAGACTCTTTGTAGAAATAAATTCCTTAACCCCCTGCAAAGATCCAGGTTTGCAATGTATTCAGGGATATGTAAAGTGACAGCAAATAGCTATGTGGGACTGCTGAGGTGTTCCAGCTGTTTGCTGGAGCTTTTATTTCAAATAGCACTGCTTCTCCAATCAACTGTGCAGGACCACTGATGAGCTCCAGCCAAGAAGAGAAGCAGCACTTTTTGAAAAAAAATTGCTGCTGCAAACACTACCACCTTTTAACTCTTTATAAAGTCTGTCTATTCATAAGTTTATCTGTCTAACGTTCGTTCATCTATTCAAATGATATTGGGAGTTCACAGGTAGATGGTTATAAATTCAATCATGCCCCCTGAGGTCACTTCAGAAGCACTATTTTCCAGAGTCCTGTATCCTTTAAAGTTTACTGTATTTTCTCATATACCACATGCACCAATAAGACATTGACGTTATTTTTGGAATGCAGAATGTAGAAAGAAGATTTTTTCAGTCATGACTGAGTTCTGACAGCACATAGCAACTCACTCACCCTCAGCCCAGCTCAGTGGACTACTAAGCAAAAAAAACCCCAGAAACTACTGCCATTTTGACAGCAGCTATGAAGGATTAACACTAGACTCTAGCTCTGCTGCTTGCTGACCTGGATAGAAGTGGCAGTCATTACAACACAATCTCCATGCTTCTATTCTATTCTGTGGAAGAAAATCATCTCTTTGTTTAAGATGCACAGCCAAATTTTGAAGGGCTGAGCTTTGGGGGAAAATGTATACATTGTATGCAAGGACTTCATATTGGATGTGCTAATGGTGGGATCTAAAACAAGATGCTGATCACAAACTCAGGCTTGATGATAATAGAAATATTAAACCAGTCATATCTTAGCACACTGTGTACAGAAGCCACATCTAATGGCCTATATGTATTTTACAAACAACCAATCTACCACTATTAAATTAGACTACTTCTAGCATATTTATATAGCTGTTTCAACTTTAACTTGTTCTATGCCAGGGCAGCTGCAGAGAAGCTGAAGTGGTTTAACTAATCCCCCTTAAACTGTCCTAGAATTCAACCATGAGTGAGATCACCAAGATCTTCCAGAGTGCACAGCTTCTAGCAGTTGTTGGAGATAGTGTTTAGTAGAGACTTGGGATCTTCAACTGCAATAGTTTATGAAAGCATCAGTGCTGACAGTAGTTGAGGAACACAACAAAGGTTAAGTACATGCATACTGACCAGTGCATTTATGTCACTTCAGTCCTTTAGTACAGTTAAGAGCTAGGATGTATTTTAAAATGTTCAGAATTTTTTTTTTTTTTTTTTTTTTTTTTTTAATAAAAACTAGAATCCTAGAATTCAAGACTCCACATACCATACTCTTCTCCCATAGTTTCCAAGGGTGTCTTATACAGCTTGCTGAAGAAAGATTCAGGATGGAGCGCAACAGCTGCACCAACACAGCTAACAGCCAAGGCTTTCACACTGACTCTTACATCCCTATCAGGAACTAAAGCTGGAAAATAGAGTGGAGTATAAGAACTTCACAAACTTATTGCTCAATGTTTTGTTAAAAAAATAATTGATAACATTTCCTATTATAACTTAACCAGATTAAAATGCATTACCTCTGACTTTGGAAAAAGTTAATATGAAAAATTCATTTGAAAAAAGAGAAACAGAATTAAATTTCCATACAGGCTTAACAATCAAAAGTATCACTCGCATAGTATCTTCCTCCCAAGAGAGCTCAAGCTGCTTTCTCTTGCACGAAGAATGCAGTTGCCACATTGCTATTACAGAGATGGCTCCGATAGCCGAGCACAATGCTTATTACATAGCGTAGTACAAGGAGAATGTACCAAACGCCATTGATTTTAAAACATTAAGAAAGTGTTTCCTACTACTGCCGCGACCAGCACAGAAAAAAAATTAAACCAAATAAAAACAGGGTATGGATACTAAGAGCTAAAAGTATACCTGCTGACATTTTACTGCAATTAATTTCATTCTACTAGCACAGTAATCTCAATTAAAAAAAAAAATCACGGTGTTCAACTATATTTGAAATATATCCATTCATACATGAGAATCATTACTGGCTACTTAAGAGCATTTAAAAATAGAATCTCCCTGCCACACTAAGGAAAGCTGTCTGTCTTTGCTGGTATTGTAACGTTTTCAAGGACAAGCTAGTAAGGGTTAAAGAATAAGGTAAAGCAAGTCATTCTGTTTTACCACCATATCTAAGGCTGAAAAACAGAAGCAATTTACCAATTTATTTAACAAGCATCAGTTTCTCCCATGCAAGAAATGAGAGGAAATGGCTTCAGGGTGTTCACACAGTACAAGACAGTGCCACGAACAGATAAGTGTATTCACTTTGGAAATGGATGCAGCATCACCTGCCTTACTGCAATGCTGGCCTAATTAGCTCTGTTGAAAAGGTACAGTATATAGCACCAGTGTATTCACTTTGCTTCTGGTCCTGGAGTTAGTATTCACAGACCGTGTACAGGGAACAGTAGTACTTCTCTCTCAAGAATTCTAAAAAGACTGAACACAATGTATGGGAGGCAACTAGATATTATGGGACTATATTAGTACCTTCAGGAAGTAGATAAAGGAAAGGAAATGTACGTCTCTTCCCCCAATGTTACTTACAATGTCCAACTTTGTAATATTGGTTGGTCAACACTTTCAAATGAAAAAAGTGAGATACAGTGAAATCTAAGACAATCTCCAAAAGCAAGAAACCTGCTCACACCAAATGTCTAAGGTCCCAGCACACGTGAGGTGGAATTAAGTACACTTAATCGGTATAAACTTGGGAACTATAACATAGTAACGGAAAAGAAATTTGGGATTTCTGCAAGTGGGTCCCCCTTTAATATTATGGAAAGTAATTACTTATTTTGTATGTGCATACATGTGCATTTTTGCACATATGCATGCAAGTTAAGTGTTTTTAAAAGTTTCTATAGTATGACCCACAGCTTGAGTAACTTCCCTGTCATATCTGCAGCAGCTGTTAAAATGGAAATCTGAAGTAAATGCAAATAAGTCCAACTATGAAATAGTATTTTTGGTAGCCCTTCACTCCCTTTTTTGCTGGTGGCTTAACTGGAACCTAGGAAGAGTCAAGCCTCTTTGTAAGTGAGGATGCCACTTCCCCCTTCTGCAGCAGGCTAGGCATACTACACCTTTTTGGTTCTTAGTTACATTTGCCAGTATTCAGTTTGATCTGTATAATATACTGGCTGATCACTATATAAAAATCACTCAAAAAGAAGCTACCAGTATTATGTGGTCTGCCAGCTCTGTCTGGACTAAAGCAGTGGCTCTCAACCTTTTTAGACTTCAGGTACCCCTTGACAGACTAGAGACACCCTTTGGAAAATGCCAGTTCTTAGTTTTCACTCTTTTTGACTACAGAAAAATAGTACAGCAATTCTTCCATTGCAAAGAACTCAGAAAGACCACAATGGGTCAGAATGTTTTTAACATTATGTATTCCTATTTGAAATACTGGGTTTATCTTGTGAATCATGTTTGCACACCTAACAGTACTAACATTGTAAGATACCCTGTGACACCCTTGAAAGGATCTCAAGGCATCCCAGGGTGCTGTTGTGCCCTGGTTAAGAATCACTGGACTAGAGACTGAAAGTTGCAGTCTTGAGAAGAGTTAAAAAAAAAATTAACTGGTTATTGTACTGTTGTCTTGAGCCATTCTTTTGAAGAGTATTTTTATAAATATTTGAGTTTACAGTATTATAACAATTAGAAGCCTGGCAATTTGAAACTGTATCAGTCAATTATAGCCTGACATATACCACCAAGTCTTTTTAAAGCTCTTTCCAAGGTGTTGTCATATTTTATTTAAACTCCTACCAGAAAAAGCAGAAAAAGTTCTTCATCAGCTGAGCTTAAAATAATACATTATATTCACTATACCAAAGCAGACAATGAGCCATTACAACTTACCACCCTTCTCTCCAGTAAGTAGGAAAGAAGCAGACAGAAGTCGAACACAATGAACAAGAGGAGCAGAATTTCCATCTGTGTAGTGACCTATGTCACCCTTTATTCTAGAAGGCTATTAAGAAAAGCAAAAACACAGGTTTTACATATTTTATAAGGTGAAATATAAACAAAAGTTATGAAGTAAAATACAGTTTAGAAATACTATTATGTAAACTAAAAAGAATGCAATGAGGTTATAGAAGTAAGAGTAGTACAGAGCAAGGGCAGGGGGACTGGTGACTATGAACCCAGCTTCAGCAACCTAGGCCAAGGTGGAAAGAGCACATGCTTGGAGCTAAACTCTGTTAAAACAACCTCCTTCTCCAAAATGCTGCCAACCCCTGGTATAGAACAGTAAGGCAATGGAAGAGACTGCCCAAAGCAGCCAGTATTTTGTTTTTCTTAGGCTAGAAAATAAATGCTGAAGTAGTCATAGAACTGTATATCTGTATTACTGATGTATCCTATATAATAGGGATTTTCCATTTCTGTTTGAGGTATGTTTAAAATAGAGGTGTGCCACTACCCCTCCCCTTCCACCACACTGGACTTACCAGCTGATGGCAGCTGTATCAGATCAGTATCGGCCGATATGCCTCATTAAATATCGGCTATTTGTATCGGCTCCCAAAATCCCTATCAGTGCACCCCTCATTTAAAACTTTCAAAGCACAAATCACCTAATTTGAAGGCACAGACTGAATAAGCATATTTTACCTTATTCTCATGATCACCAGGCTCCAGTGCTTCATCTTTTGATGCAAATCTATCAACACTACCATCAGAAGGCTGCCTGCTATGGCCCATGTTTTTCAATAAGCGGGGTTGCTGAAGGGCTTGAGAAAAAAAAAAAGCAACACAAAGTACTGCTTGAAATGCAAGTTCAATTAAAAGTGTGATCCGCTTTTACACTTATCAACATAGAATTAAGAGAAACAAAGCTGTCTAGAATTAAACAAGTAAAGTGAACTGCTAACCTGAAAATACAAAACAAGTGCCATACGTGCTCAAAAACAAAATGAGGTATCCCCAACCTCATCATCAGTATGGGGGGTGGGGGGGAAGCTCTTCATCTTACATTCACATACAAAGAAACCTCATTAAATACATTGTTTATCATTAAACTGCCACCCAAAGATGCATGTGCTCTGCAACAGAAACCAACTACGAAGTTGATTAAATGCAGCCAACACTGAGCATAATTATAAAACACATGGCTCCTGTTGGGCAAACATGCTGATGAGAGCCTACCACAAGAATAGGTTAGTGCAGCCCATTTGAATAAGAAGTGATGGTAGTGCCCATTGAATGCAGTCACCCTCACTGCTGACTCAAGTCATGGTGAGCCACTACATTGTAGATTCACATAGATATTAGGGTCAGAAGGGACCTCAGTAGGTCACTGAGTCCAGCTCCCTGCCCTGTGCAGGAAAGGCTGCTGAG